>NW_010972753.1:9391765-9393556 GCF_000737465.1 Haliaeetus leucocephalus
CTAGAATAGCACAGTATTGAACAAATACTAAAGAAACCAGACTGTGCCCCATTTCATAAATGGAATTTTTAAATAGCAGGAGAGTTTTGCATATTATTTGTTCTTTGCAAGGCACAGACTTAAAAAAAGATTGCTTTCATCTATTTTGACACTATAAAATGTATCTGTTTCACATACTTCTATTGACTACATGCTTGTGTTAGGTAAAAGGTCACAGTTAAATCAAGACTAATGATGGATCACTTGTGTGTGGAAGATAACTTCCTGACACAGCTGGTGAGGGGGTCAACCAGGGAAGGTGTCCCTCTGGACTTGTTGTTCACAACCAGAGAAGGACTCGCGGGTGATGTGATGGTTGGGCATAGCGATCGTGAAATGATAAAGTTTTTGATTCTTGAAGAAGTAAGGAGAGGGGTCAACAGAACTGCCACCTTGGACTTCCAGAGGGCAGACTTTGGCCTGTTTAAGAGACTGCTTCACAAAGTCCATTGGAAGGCAGTCCTGAAGGGCAAAGGAGTCCAGGAAGGCTGGACATTCTTCAAGAAGGAAATCTTCAAGGTGCAGGAGCTGGCCATCCCCATGTGCCAAAAGATGAGCTGGCAGGGAAGAAGACCAGCCTGGCTGAACAGAGAGCTTTATCCAGAACTCAGGAAAAAAAGGGAGTTTATGACCTTTGGAAGAAGGGGAAGGCAACTCAGGAGGACAACAAGGATGTTGTGAGGTTATGCAGGGAGAAAATTAGAAGGGCCAAAGCTCTCAAAGAACTTAATCTGGCCATTGCTGTAAAAGACAATAAAAAATGTTTCTATAAATACATTAGCAACAAAAGGAGGGCTAAGGTGAATCTCCATCCTATATTGGATGTAGGGTGAAACATAGTGACAAAGGATGAGGAACAGGCTGAGGTACTTAATGCCTTCTTTGCCTCAGTCTTTAACAGTAAAACCACTTGTTCTCTGGGTACCCAGACCCCTGACCTGGGAGACAGGGATGGGGAGCAGAATGAAGCCCCATAATCCAAGGGGAAATAGTTAGTGACCTGCTACACCACTTAGACAAACACATATGTCTGTGGGACTGGATGGGATCCACCCCAGGGTGCTGACGGAGCTGGTGGAAGGGCTCACCCAGCCACTTTCCATCATTTATCAGCAGTCCTGACTAACCAGGGAGGTCCCAGTTGACTGGAAGTTAGCAAATGTGATGCCCATCTACAAGAAAGGCCAGAAGGAGGATCTGGGGAACTACAGGCCTGTCAACCTGACCTCAGTGCCGGGGAAGGTTATGGAGCAGATCATCTTGAGTGCCATCACACAGCATGTACAGGACAACCAGCTGATCAGGCCCAGTCAGCAAGGGTTTATGAAAGGCAGGTCCTGCTTGACTAACCTGATCTCCTTCTATGACAAGGTGACCCGCTTAGTGTATGAGGGAAAGACTGTGGATGTTGTCTACCTAGACTTTACTAATGCCTCTGACACGGTTTCCCACAGCATTCTCCTGGAGAAACTGGCTGCTCATGGCTCTGATGGGCATACGCTTCACTGGGTAAAAAACTGGCTGGATGGCTGAGCCCAAAGAGTTGTGGTGAATGGAGTTAAATCCAGTTGGCAGCCAGTCACAAGTGGTGTTCTCCAGGGCTCAGTATTGGTGCCAGTTCTGTTTAATATCTTTATCAATGATCTGGACAAGGAGGTCGAATGCACCCTCAGTAAGTCTGCAGGAGACACCAAGCTGGGCGGGAGTGTTGATCTGCTTCAGGGTAGGAAGGCTCTACAGAAGGATCTGGAC
>NW_010972753.1:9394278-9422158 GCF_000737465.1 Haliaeetus leucocephalus
AGTGCTAGGTTAACGGTTGGACTTTACGATCTTAAAGGTCTTTTGCAAACTAAATGATTCTATGATTCTATATACAGCTGTCAGCAAATAACACCACAGAATGGGAAAGAAAACTGTGACTGTATGATGAAGACTAAAGCTGGCCTATCTCAGATGCAAGGTCTCTCCAGAGCCTCCAAGGGATCTCTTCCATCAGTGGAAAGAGTCCATTACCCTTCTGAGGAGCAGCTGGGGTGTGTGTGGGAGCAAATAACTTGGCACAGGCACATACTTTCTCATTTATGATATAATAACATCTAAATACTTTTAAAATAATAATTTTACTTTAAGAATTAGACTTTCTGGGACAGGGTCTGCTTCTTACTCTACACAGGCACTTCATCTATTACGACCAACTGCTTCTATGGAGTTTATTACAGCAGTACCATATGGCTAATGGCAACCTACTGGTAACATGACATGATGGCTCCATTCTAAAGAGTGCTTGAATTTCTGTATAAAGTGGTTAAAAACATAGCTAAATTTTTTGTGTTAAACTTCATTGCTACTGTTCATGTTCATCAGTACTTCTATGAATTATGACTTGATTTTTTAAACATTTATTTTTACAAAATTTTCAAAATTGGGCACAGATTGTATTTTTTTCCTGAGTTGTACAATCTCTTGTTATCAGATATATGCTGCATTTGCTTATTTAACGTGTAATTTTTCAAATATGATAGATTTGGCAAGATATTCAGGGCCATTTTAGCAGCTGCTCCATGTAGCTCACAGCTTATGAAAGAGAAACAGTAGTGCACCTATGTATCATTTACGTGCAACTGATGGCACAAAGTTTTAGGTTTGGTTATTCTGTGCGTTTCATGAGCTGGACCTGAATTAATTTTCACGCAAAGCATCTGCCAGTCCACAAATAGCCCATCACCAGCTGGGCTTATATCTCCTCTGCAAATCTGTGTTGTCTTCCCCTTTTCTGTCATTTCAGAATAACTAGACCCTAATAAAATATATTTTATTACTGTGGACAGAACTTTGTTGCAAAGCAGTTAAATTTGTTATAATAATAGCATAATGAACAGAAAGCAGTACGAGGAAAAATAAGTTACCTACAAATACATAGATGCTTTTCTACTAACTACAAGTTTCTTATTATGGTCACAATTATATAGTATGCCACTAACTCAATAAAACTCACACAATGCAGTCTTACTCCACAGCAAACATCAGTCTTCTGTTGAATCGCTTTACCAAAGCGTCCCCTTCAGCATAATACACTGCACCCACAACTCTTCCATTCCCTGCTACATTTTGAGCACAGGTGTTCCTACTGTCTCATTTTCTAATCACTGTTTGTTACAAAAAAGTGATGTCTTGCAGTGTACAAGGGAGACAAGGACATACAAGATGGTAAAGATTTATTATCCTTCAAATAATTTAGCCTTGTATTTCCTTCTTTCATGTGGCCTGAAGTCAGGTACAGTATTCGTGTAGTAATTCTAATTGTTCAGACTTACTTTTTATGTGTACAAACATAAATGATAATAGGCTTGTCATTAAAAAATAATTACTGCTTTTGTCTCATATTTCTGAGCTACCAGCATTGTAAAAATAGAAGCAAAACCTTTTTTCCATTTCAAAATCTTGTTAATTATCACAGTATGTCTCCCTAAGGTGTACATAATTATTTCATAATAGGATAATTAAAGTCCCTTGGTCCATGCTTTGGGATTTACAAAATAAAAACCAAAGTCAGTATTGAATCAAAACTTACAAAAAGGAAAGCATGAAACAAGTATTTCACACAATCATAAGTTTATAAACTCACCTAAAAAAGAAACCCCCAAAAAACAAACCCAAAAGCATAAGACTTAAAAGCAACAACTTTCAGCTTTACATCTCTTTTTTTTTTAATTTTTTGCTGTTACCTCCTGCCGCCTTCTCTACCTCAATGGTAAAACTAACATGTGAGAATTATTTTTTAAGTGCATATCTCATGTCAAATTCTTGGCTCTAGTGGACATGCCAGTTCAACCTAACACACTGGTATGATGTGGCTTGCTCCAACATAAGCAGGCCAAATGCATCAGAAAACATAATGCTGGAAGATCAGAGAAATTAAAGAGGTAAAAACACATATGCCCAGACACACTAGGAATCCATATATGAGGGATATAAAAAGAAGAGCTGGTAGGTGCAGAGAAGAGAAGGAAGACTGAATACAGAAGTGCACAAATCAGCATTCTGCATGTCTATATTTGTCCTTCCCAGTTAGCTAAAACCTAACTCAAGAAGGACTAAAAATTTTCCCTCAAAGAAGGAATGTGGCGATTTAGGGGCTGCCCCCCTTTTGTTTCTTATTGTCGACTAAAAATACCTGTACACTGCTGAAAAGCCATGTTTTGTTCACCCTTCCATATGCCAACAGTAACTAAACTCTTACATTCAAACTTCCAAAACATATCTTTTAGACAAATGCCTCTCTTCATATGATGTGAACAGGTATATTGATTTACAAGAATACTCAAATACTTAAAAAAAAGGAAAAAGCAGTGCAAAAGAAACAATAGTCTGGGAAAAAAAACAAACAAAACTTCACAACTGGAATAGAATACCATCAGTTACCCAAAGATGATGACCATCAGCAGATTTTTAACTCGTTCTCATGTACCCTATTAGGGACACAGCAGCCATCAATAAACTGCATGTCTGCACTTAAAAAGCATGCTATAAAGAATCAGCCTGATGTCAGCCACTTAGCAGTGTGACAGCTTTTTTTATATGGGACAACCTGTACTGGCCAGAAATAAATATTTTCATGGCGCTCAAGACTTCTGAGCTACAAAACAAGCAGGTGAAAGCAGACATAGTTTTAGGATTTTATTTAGCAAATGACAACAAAGAAAGGTAAAATCAAAGAGAGAAACTTACAACTCAAAGACCATATAAAGCATTCCATCTGAGCTGTATGTCTCCAATAGTTCAACAATATGAGGATGCTTCAGCATGTGACAAATACTGGCTTCTCTCTTCAGATCTGTGAAAGATAATGAAGTAGTATATTAGCTATATATTCAAGCTGCTGAATAAAAAAAAAATTTGAAAACAATTAGAACACACTGTTTGGAAAGACATACACATCTGAAATTTCTAATAAATTCTTTAATCTTTATAAAGAACACTGACGAGATGATATTTAATTACTCTCTTTCAGAACTTGTGTGAAATTAACTTAAACTCACACAGATCTCAAAATATAAACACACAAAACTTAACAGGCTTTCTTGATTTGACCTATTAATAAAAGATCTCTTTGGTCATAATCTGAAGGACTGTAGAGTCATACATTCCTTTAATGCACATATGCAGACTACACCAAGATTTTCATCATAAATATCCAACATCACTGCAAAATTATCTCCAAATACAGAAGACAGGCTCTTTCACCACACTACAGAACTATTAAAACCTGGAGGTCTCTAGTCCGATCCCTCTGCTCAAAGCAAGGTCAACTACAGCAGGTTGCTCAAGACCACATCCAGTTGGATTTTGAACATGTCCAAGAATGGAGACTCTACAACCTGTGTAGGAAATCTATACTGGTATCTGATCACACTCATAAGCAAATAAGTTTTTTTCGTATGTTTAATTTTCTTGCAGTTCTTTAATAGTGATTTTTTTAAAAAGAAATAAATAAATCACAGTATATGAAATAACACTGGCATAAATTTTTACCAGCCTGTATTAGCTTGCACCTCTGTTCTAGAGAAGAGGGAGAAAAGCAGAAAGAGTTGTGAATAAAGAAAGAGCAGAAACCACTGTGACATCTCTCAAAGCTTGAGAGGTTTTGTTTTTACCAAACAACACACTTACTTTTTCTGATCACAAATCAATCCTTCTGCTAGTACAGAAATGCAAAAAAGGAAACCACACTGAATTAATATTCTTTCTTCTTTGTTGAAAATATTTGGTATTTTTGTTCATTAATCATCTTTAAATGTGGGTGTTGTTTTTTTTTTTTAAAACTTACCACTAGTATTCTAGAAAAATACCAAAGTCCTGAATGAATAGCCTTGATGATAATTTGAGAAGAGAGGAAAATGCCAGTCTGTATTCTGAAGTAGACATTTTACTTTTCTATTCTCTTTCCATACAATTGTTCATTGTTCAAGAATGACCTATATATGTATTTATGGGAAAATACAAATACTTTCTCGATTTGAGAATGCTTACCATATTGTTGTGCTACACTAGAAAGAAATTTAAAATGCACTATCTTCATATGTGTCCTATTACATTTCTAACATGAATCAACAACATTCAAAAGTACAAGCAGCGAGATGAACATTCTTTCACGTGAAGCATTTAACAGGTTACTCAGATATATGTTAGACTTGTGATCTTTTAGTCATCTATAAATTTGGAAGAAATGCTCAGAATTTGGAAATGATTAAATTTTAATCCAAGAAAAATTTTCAGATTCACAAAGTGGAAATTTTCTTAATAGAACTGTCATATTACACTTGCATTATGCGCTTCCTCCCTCACATCCTTGCAAATATAATCTAAAAGCAAAATGAGTAGAGCAACCCCTTAGAAACCATTATGTAATGTCATCTTAGGAAGTGCAAACAGAGCAGCAAAAAGAAGCAAATAACTGTCTTTCACTGATGCAGAAGAAATTTAGATAAAGAAATTCATGTAAAATTTTTCCTTTATACAGAGATGAAATTCTATCAAGTAAGAAAACACCAGTATGTTTTTCACTATTGAAAATACTCGCATATCAGTTTTTACATCACCTTCATGCAAAGTAACTACTAAAACCATATTGTAACTTTCCCTTCCATCATGTTTAGGCATTGATTTCACACTAGATGATTAACACCTCTTTTCTAGGCAGTGAGGCTCTCCTTGTCTTTCACTGAAGTACACATCCAGTCTTTCCTAAATAGCATCACAGGTAAGCATACTGATGGATAGCATAAGAGAATAGAAAACTATGTGATTCTGTGAATGACTATGATCTCCAGAAAATATGGTGCTTTTATTTTGTCTCTTACTGTATAATGACTTTAATGCTACCACACTTCACCATAGTATCTGATACCTATTTTAGATGGAAAGCAAAGTGAAAATCCAATAGGCAACTACAAAAAAGTTCTGCTTTATTTACACATAGAAATTGTGTTCAAAATAGTTTATTTTGGCTGCTTACTCTCTTAATTTCTTGTGGGCTTTATTTATATTTTGAAGGAAAGTAGAACTGTGAGGAAGAAAATATATGCTGCCATTTACCTCATTCCTTTGTGTAATATTGCATGGATGAAACAATTGCTCACAGACTGAGCATCATACCAGAGGAAGGAGAAACAGAAGTGGAAAATAAAATCTCGAAACAGGAAAACAAATGAACAGAAGTCAAAGAACAAGGTTTTGTATGACTAAGGGGTCTCGGGGCTAAAAGCAGAACAAAGTCCTATTTTAAAAACAGCAGGAACTTGTTTAACAGTAGACCTATTGTGGAAGAAGAAAACTAGGTATAAAGAGACAGACGAGTACATACCACATTGATTCAACAAAGGCAAAGGGCAGAAAAGAGATGACGGATTCTGAAGTCCATTTGGACTGTGACCCAAATGTCAAAATATGTCATGTTTAAGACCAGTAAAAAGGAAAGGGGAAGGAGGAGAAAAGGCAGAGATGGCACATATATGTCACTGTTTTCACTTAAAAAATGACATCATCATCTACTCAAACCTTTATCAAATGCTTTTACTGGACTGAATTAAATTTCATCTCCACATATTCCTCAAATGGTAATTAAAATCCCAAGTGCCTATAGATACTGTTCCAGTTCTGAATACAACATAAAACCAAGCAGATGTTTGGCTGCAAGCAGGTGACTGAAGTTATCCTAAGAAAAATCCCAGTATTATCTTGTGAGCCACCATATTGTCTGTAATTTATCATTCTGAATATAACATTGTATGAAATATTTGCTACCTCCTCTAAGTTTTCTAAACATCTGCTGAGTATTTTAGCCATGCTGTGTAGTAATAAAGGTCCAACACATCCCATAGCAAAATAAGCCTTTCATATTCCAAACACCTAAAAGAGCTCAGGACAACTCTAGAATCTGCCGATGGAGTAAGTCAGCTTTAAGCAGCAAGAGGTGACATGTACCATTTACTAATGGTTATGTATCTAATATTTAAAACAGTTTCCTTCACTAGTAAATAAAATTTAGGTAAAAGAACATATGCTAAGGTAAGACAAAGTCTTAGAATCTAAACCAAACCATAATTTTTAATTGCTGGACTATTGTACTTTATATTTGAATCCTTTTTGAACATGTCTTCTATTCATTTTTGTCTTCTTGGTATGGCTGAAGAAATTACTTTCCAGTCCATTCTTTAAGCTTTCTCTGTCAGCACTCTTTCAAAATTAAACATTAATGCCAACAGCGATAATAAAGAGAACAGCAAGGTTTAAAAGCACAAGCTTTAAAAGTTCCTCTGCCAATGGCATGAAAGGTATTGTTACACAACCAGAAATAGGGAGAAAGATGTGGTGTTTCACTTAACTTGCTTAGCAAGCAGTCTGATACTTTACATCATAATTTGAAAAGCATTTAAAAGCTGTCATTTTACACTACCTTTACCAATAAGCGGTCCAGAATTTCATTCTGTTTACAAAACTGTAAGGGTTTTTTTATCAACTGGAGACATGTTCAGGTTTCCATTTTATACGTGACTAATTATTTAGGGAGAGTCACTGAAGTTGTTAAAATGGCATGCAAGTTCAGACTTCTGTAACAAATAGAAAAGTTCCAAGATGGAAAAGGGAACTCCCAGCGATAATCACCATACAGAGAAAACGTAGCCTTGTGTTTGGATAGAGACACTGCAAATGAATTGCTGGAAGCCCTAAAAAGATAACTGCTCTAAATAATTGCAAAGAAAGATATGTCAATCTTTGATAGAAAATATAAAACATGAGCATCACTTAACATTTCTATGGGACTTAACTACCTAATATCCTACGCATCTCTGACAATTCTGGCAAATACTGAATTTCCTTTCAAAGTCTGATACCCAAGGTTTTAAAACATCTCAAACATACTGAACACATTTTGAAAGTATGCTCATGGTATCCTACAGCATAGAAGAATTAGATGCTCTCTAGCAGCCTGGATTATAGCCCCATACTAGCTACTATGAAGAAAATTAACTGTCGCAGCCAAAACCAATACAACATTAAACCAACAAATTTCTTCCCCCCTTTCCCAGGCTCAGCTTCACTCCTTCACTCCAGGCTCCTCTACCCACCAACTCTGAGTGGTGCAGGGGGAGGGAGTCATGCTCAGTACACAGTGGTTCCTCTCTGCTGTTCCTTCCTTATCACACCTTTCTGCTGCTCCAGCATGGGTCCTCAACAGGCTGCAGGGGATATCTGCTATGCCATGGTGAACCTTCTCCTTCCCTGATCTTGGTACTCCCTCTTTTTGTTCCACATTCCCTATGCCACACTCTAGCATTTCCTACCCTTCCTTAAATATTTTCACAGACGCACCACACACATGGCTGATGGGTTCAGCTTTGGTCTATTGGAGCCATCTGGAACCAGCAGTGTACAGCACAGGACAGCCCCCAGCCTCTTCCTACAGAAGCTGCCCCTGCAGCCTCCCATCACCAAAAACTTGCCACTTGCATTTAATACAGGTCTGCTCCATTTTCTAGTAGCCAAGACTACACTACACGCCATGCTTCAAGGGGCTCCAAAGGAGTTGACTACTTCCAAGCCAAGCACACCACTATATACCTCTGCCTCAAGACAGCATGTAACAAGCACACGATGCAACCTGCACAACAGCAAACTAGTTTCACCAATCATACTGTACATGAGGTCACACTTCCAAAGCCAGGCAAACTTTCATTGCAATACTAGCTTAAAAAGCTTCCCTATCCCCTCTCTGTTTGCTCATTCTTTCTCCTCTGTGAAAATTACTTCTAGGCTTTATTATTCTAATAATATAGCAAGGAAGTCATAAAAGCCCTCAGTACAGCCAACATACTGCAACAGGAACGAGCAGCTGGAGGTGGGAACATTCTGTATTGACATTGGCAATCAAACGCTCATATTACAGAACCACAGTGATGTTTCTGCCCCAAAGACTTTTTTATTTTTTTCTTCCACGAGAGAGTATTCCCCTTTCTCTTAATTAAAACCGCACTGCCTACCTTCCTGGAATATGTGACCGACTCCTCATCGCACAGATACATCTGACCAGTTAATGATTCCTTGCCTCAACAAGTAGTAAAAGCTTTCCTGCCTCTCCTCCCACACACTTTGGGGTGGCTAAAGCTCTGCGGTAGCCAAGCTGATTTAACTGCTGGCTGTTTCTCCCTTCATCCCACACACATTCTTGCCCTCTGTTCCACTGTGCAGCAGCCTGGAGCTTGTCACACCACACACCAAACCATTTCAGTGTTAACTCAGTAAAAAAACCATTCATTTCCCCCCGCTCCCCCGGCTCGGTGTCATGCAGTCTTAGCATGTGAAATGGCTCAGTGGGCAATCTCAAGTACAGAAGCTGGCTTAGAAGAATGGAAAGGAATATGGGAGGAGAAAGCATATCAGACTACGAAAGCCAGCACTCGGAGCTGCTTAGGATGTTGCAAAACACAAGTACAAGCCCAAATACACACCTTTCCCTGCAAAGTGTCTCCATCATCATCAAATCTTTTACAGTATAATCAATTGGTATCATCAATCTCGACCTTAACAAACATGCTTAAAACACATACCAAAAAGAAACAAACGCACACAGCTTGTGAACGGCCCTTGATAAAAACACCATGGTAATCAGCAATTACAATGACAATGTGAGATAATCCATCTCCAGTCGGTATCTTTTGTTTATATGCTACTGTAGCATTTGGAAACAAAACAATGACATGAAGAAAAATAAAACGCAGTTACACCTAATACTCAACAACCAGAATCCATTTCTGAGCCCCCCATGCAGAAATCTATGGAAATGTCCATTTTGTGGAACCAGACTTTATAGATGCTCACTAAATTCTGAATAACTTCCATTTTCTACTCTATTCTTTCTCAGTGCTTGGACATAAATATAAACATGTTAATGGCTTTTTAGCTGGATCTGGGTGTCTTGGGAGACTTAAAAGGCAATTTTCCTTCCTCAGTTTATACTCCATCAGCTTTAAATACATGAAATTGGGTGTGAGAAAACACTTTTCTTTCCTTTTCTCTCATGACTTCTGATACATCCACCAGACTTGTCCAGAATCACGTATCTGACAGACATTGTAAGTTGATTTGCATGGTTGTGTCCATGAAAGCAAACCCTCCCTCCTTTTACTCATTTCCTCATTTTTATTGGCATACAAATAAGCAATGCTTCATAAATAAGATGGTGTATTTTGGGTAATGAATCAACTTGAACTAATAAAAATGTTTAAGAATGTCTGAAAGAATAGTGACAGCTGCTCATTGCAGATAATTAAAACCAAATAACTTAATTTCATTTAATTAAATGATAATTCTTAGCAACTTTGTAAAAAGCACCCACCACAAAGAAAAAAAAAAAACCAACAAACTAAATCTAATCTTTCTCAAGCAGGAACAAAGATTGGATAAGCCCATATCTCTCCTGTAAGTTTTTTCTACATTCTACATCCTCTCAGTTTATACTCAACAGCAGGTTCTGAGAGGTAGGGGAACAGAGGAAGAAGAGGGGAAACACAGAAAAGTGAAACCAACACTTCCTGTGTTTTTTTTTGTTTGGTGGTTTTTTTAATGCACAATCTGTATTTCAAAACACTGTTAGTAGTTCTCCCTGCTGCAAAGTAGCAGTTTCAAAAGTGTTTCACAAACTCAAGTAGGGACATGATAATCAGAAGTAGTGTTAAAAACTCTATAAATTAATTTCAAAGGATTAAGTACGGTTCTCTCTGTCACAAGTTTGGACTTCCAAACAGAAATGGAGTTGCTGCTGAAGACATTTTTGAACCTCTGCTGTAAAATCTGAACCACTTTCCTTTTCTCCTAACATTGCTCTGTTTTCAATAATTAATGAAAGGAAATTGAAAATAGTCATTGACTCTCCAGCCATGATCAATCAAATTATGAAAGTGGGTTTACTACTGATAACCATATTATATTAAATCCCATGTTCCCACCTGTTATGCAATACTGCGTAATAGTCTGAAACCCAACACCTTCCCAATTACCTTAGACCACATGTTGTTACACTACAAACCACAACTTTAAACACTTTGCGATACAATAAATTCTTTAACAGAGGGAAGTGGAAGGGTACGTGCAGCAGCAGATCTCTCAGAACGTGCTGTGAAACTTCTTTAAAAAAATAAAACAAAAAATAGAAAAACAATTAGACATAAGGTGTGTATTTGGTGAAAGAATGCTACACGCTGGCTGGAGCACTGAACTGGCAACATGCTCACCTGTAAGGTCACAGCAGTTGTCTTTATTGAAATGACTGGAAGGTCATAATTTCACAAAGTTACACAGATTATCACTTTTCACTACAACAAAAAACAAACACTTAAAACTAGCAGCCCTATTAAAGGTAGTAATTGTTCCCTCTTCTGTCAACTCCTTCTCTCCTCCTGCACCATCTCTCCCCTTCATGCTAGCGCAACTCCTTGTACAACTCCCCAATAAACACGATCAAGGAATCAATCCGACTGCAAACACTTTTTTCCCTCTCCCCTCACAGCTATTTTTCAGCCAGACTAGTTCTGGCTAGTTCTGGGTATCTGCACAAACACGTATGAGCACAATCGTGTCGACAGCACAGCAACAGAAACAAACGGCCAGGTCCCAGTTCTCTTTCATCCCTGTCCTTTCCTATGCTGGTGGAACTCCAAGCCGACGTGCGTACCTACCTACGGATTCCTCGCTAGGTGGCAACCCATCTCCTGCTTGGAGCTGGCGTGGACTCAGCAACCGAACACAAAAGCCGGCTGCTTTTAGTTAGCCGCAGAGAGCTCCACGTTTAGCCAGTTTTATTCCACTGATCTGATGAATGATGGTTACAGTTCAGACCCGAGAACAAAAAAAAACCTACGCCACCCTAAAATAATTAAGGTACATCCAGGGCTAAGCGCCCTTTTATTCAGATTCCGTGGAAGACCATTCTCTCCTCTACGCCTAACGAGCCATTCCGAGCTGATGACTACACCAGCACACTGCACACATCGATAATTGTATTAGACAACTAGAATACATTTAAACACAGTTTGCTCACGTAAGCCAGAAGTTCTTTGTTTAATCCACAAAACTATAACACAGCAGTGTGATTATCGCTTTGAAGTCCAGCAAAGAGCTTTAGAAAGCTAGAACCTGCAAGCAGTTCAGTTTAAACCACCGGAATTTCTCCTTTTTAAACGTTAATCACACAGGGGGGTTCTTTGTTTTGGCTTTTGTTTGTTTGTTTCCGGGGATTTTTTTTTGCTGCAGGGGTGCGTGTTTTCTTTTCAGGCTTTGGCTGGGGCAATACAGGTAATGTATATCTTAGAATGTGCTAAGAGCATCACTACCAATGTTAAATTCAGATTGGCAGAAAATTTTTACCCCAAACTTTGACATCTCTTTAATATTTTGGCCAAAATTCACTTAGGTAGATCAGATTAACTAAAGGTTAGACTTTGCAGTCCTTTAAATGAGTTTTTAGTACTCATGTACTAAAATGTAATGACATTACATCAAGTAAGTGTCCTTGAAGGCAGTGGAACATTATCAAGAAAAGAATGTTACTTGATCCTGAAAAATGAAAAGTTATTTCTGTTGCTGATCATTCTAATATTTGCAGTTTTCTTTTATGTTTGAAATATCTTTTCTTCTGTGGCTTAGCCTTGACCTGAACAATATGACAGGGAAATTTACTTTCTGATGTTAACAAAGAATCTCAATTTTACAGGAAAATGTCTGGAATCTGAAAGTCACAACAGAAATCTATTCATAACAGATTCAGCTCGTCTAGACAAACTGTCCCTAACTCCTATTCTAGGAAGGGTTAAATAATCCATTACACTGCTGCTGTTGAACACTAACAGGCAGAAACAGAGTGCCCCAAGGCACTCAGAAGGAACTGACTGCTTAAGATGCTTCTCATACAGACAAAATTTACTTGTTTGTTGGCTTTGATCAAAGTTTCTTTGGTCTTGAACTGCTGGGCTCTGCACAGCCAATATGAAACCAGTTGCTCACTAATGCTAGAAAGGAAATAGTCTACTTTGCCCATATCAAGTCTAGACAACCCAGGCAAACCCAGCATTTAAAATATCAGTCTGCTCCAATGAAATTAATTCAGCAATGTCACATAGCTCACTGAGTGACAGCGTTTTAGTTCTGGTAGCTGTGGCATGCAGCACAGGTTACTTTACAGTTTTTCTCGGGTAAAATAGCGCAAGCTGCATTATATGCTGCTGTACTGAGACAGCCTCAGTACGGAAAGCGCCCTCCACAGCACGCTGAACTCTAGGACAAACAGCAGCTACAGTTCACTGCAGAGACGCACCCTGAGTAATAGCTAACTGTCTAGCAACTTCTAAGGATGATACCAATTCTGTCCAGCTAGGAAATCCTGTAGCAGAATGATGTCTGAACACTGGAGAAAAATTACCTGAACAAAACTTGTTTTCTGGTTCAGTGACAGAACAATGTCAGGAACCAGAAAACTCTTTTCAAGCAGTAGCAAACCAGGATAAGAAAAAAGTTACGTTTTGGTTTGTTCCACTTCTGTACATGCTTCTCTTTGCAATTATTACCTAAAGTCATAGAAAACTTGTTTCTTTTCTTTGTTAACTGACACATTATAAAGCCAGTTTTGTAGAACAGGTGTGCAAGTCTTAGTTCAGTAATAAAAAAATCCCACCACAGAATGTATTCTTCACCAGCACTTTCAGGATTTCATGCTAAGAACCAACAGTTTTAACTAGACTTCTTGTTACTTCCACATATTCCAAAAATACTTTTAAATACTGCCTGTTAAGGTTGTAATGCTTTAAAGAGCACATCTTCCTTTTTCTGCTTGTGCAGTTGCAATACTCTTCCGAGCCTCTGAAACCAGTGCCCTTAAAATATATCCCCCCTTTCATTCAACAAAAATCAAATGTTAGTGATGAAACAAGTGTGACTGAGCTCAAACTTGTTTCTAGCAACATTCATGTCACAGCTCTAGGAATAAGGTTTTCACTTGCCTAACTTGTCTCGAATTGTACAACAGGCTGAAAATACTGCAAAATTTTACAAACAGTTACTTATGCTTTTCTCTGTAAAATAGCCAAAACTGACAAAGGTAATATATCCCCATAAAGAAGCTATCCAATGAGAATTTTGCTTATGAACTGATTTGAATCCTATCACAATTAACGGTCACCTGAGAAATATTTTCTTCCATAATATTCGCACACTTCTCGTGATATTTAAAGGACAATTCTTCTTCACCAATACAGATATGAAGAGTTTACTTCTTTAATCTCACCCAAGTGTTAAGAAAACAGTATTTCATTTCCCCTCTTTATTATCTGGTGATGAGTGAGGAACAAAAAATACCTAAAATTCATACTTAGCAAAAATTGAGTTAGAAACCGTTTGGTCACCTAATCTACTCTGTGAACTTGGAAATTATATCAGAAAGCAGGAGATACAGACTTGTAAACAGTACATCCACATGGCTTTTTAACTAAGTTCTGAGGGAGTTTCCCACTGTCTCTGAAATTCCAGGTGATGCCAATGGCAAGAACCACATAGTAATACACAACAATTTCCTTCACTGTCACAGTGCATTTTGAGGGATTGACATCGATCTATAAAGCCTTGCAGTAACCAGCTGGTGATAATGGATTGCTCCTCCTGCTTGACAGAGCAAAGATTATTTAAGTATTTACACTCATAGCACTTGCATGTAAAACACTCTCAGAACTGAATGAACCTTCTTCAGGTGTTAAAAGGCTTGACTCAAATTTGTTCCAACAACTAACCTGTACTATCTCACTCTTGCACGCTTAGCATGAGATCCATTTTCTTACTTTGGTATCCAAATGCGAAATGAGGATCAATCAGAGTAAGAACAGAACCTTATAAATTCTGCCCATTTTTCTTGCTCTAAAGTGCAAGAGCAACAATAAGCTTGCATATATATTAAATGGGCAAAGCATGTCCACTATTATATTTTAGAAGTCTACAGCAGTAGAATAACTGATAATAATTTGTATCCTCTCTGCAAAACAGAACTTTGTAAGAGCACTGGAAGAATAGCTAACAGGGTTCTTTTGTTAAAAGAACGAACCAAATTTCCTTTCCTCGCAAGTTAAAAAAAAAAAAGATTAAATATCTGTCTACATTAAATACCACTAGGATAAAGAATTTCATTGACATGACAGGGTACTTGGAAACGTAAAACATAACACTCACATAGGTCAGCTGAATTAAGAGAGCCCTGACCCATTCTGCAGATTCTTTAGACCACGTTTCCTGTCTGCACAACAAAATCAAAACCATGACTTAACATGATAATGCATGACTCTCAGGCTGAATGCAGCATTGTCCAGACCCTGAAAATGATATGAAGCACAGTTAGTTGCACAAGATGTACTCCCCATCCCTTCCTCGAAGGCGGAAGCAAATACTAGTTCTGAGCCTGACCTCCCTTCCCTCACAAACTTCTGGTGAAACCACCTGTTCAGTGAGCCTCACGCTGCACAACCATGTTCTCATTCTTCCAGAGAACTGCAGTAGGCAGAGGCAGACAACAAACCGAGGCAGGGAGGGGTGTACTTGCCACTAGAGGAAGGGGATGAGTTATGCACCTGTAACTTGGACAAAAACCAGTCAAATTTGCAAATCTGTGAGCTGTTTATGCAGGTTGTATATGCATCTGCAACAATATTAAGAGCCAGCTCAGGTCTAGCAGAATTTATTAGCTTAAATGCAGTATATGCAAAACAGCTATGTTCCTTTAGGGCCTGATGATACAGTATAGTCTCTCCCAGTCAATACCTGAATTAATAAACCATGATGCACTTGAGCTAGCTCCATGTAAGGTCACTTGAAAGTCACAGAGACCCTGATTCTTGAGGATTTATTAGCCCAGCTAAACACAAGCTGTGGATATGCTAATAAACACTCCCAGAAATGGAGTGCCAAGAAAATGGGGCTGATGCTCTCCAAAGGGTCAGTTCTGGACTGGTGCTAAGCTAGAGCTCACAAATCTCAACAGATACAAGCACACTGTACATGTTTTGCACATCCACATATTTTCTAACACATCCTACTGTACCTGTATTATTGCACTTCTTTTATCTTATTAGCTACAGCACCTCAGTCTCCATTTACCATAGAGAAGTAAGATTTGGCTGCTTAAATCACTCCGTTGTATAAATCCTCATTCACGAACAACTAATTAGGGAAATAAAATAGCCTCAGAGCACAGAGAAATTCATACATTTTATATATATCCTATGTTTTACACATAACTACAGTCAGTTTAGAAAGCCTGTTCGTAATTTCTAGGTAAGTAGGATTTTAAAACAGAATAAACTGCATCATAACATTCTTAAGCTAAAAAAAAAATAAAGCTCTCAACACATTTTTTTAAACCTTTAAACCTTTAGCATTGAACCTGAGCCTAAACCTTTGAACTTTTCAGCATTCTTGCGATATGCTTTATTAAATTAAATCATCTTTCATCTTTTGTTTTCCAAATGCCACAGAAAATCATCAAACTGGAATCCATTTAAACCTTTTTTTACCACAAGCAATATTATTCAAGTGATGCTCATGCTGACTTAAGAACACTCATAGACACAAAAGTGCCATGTGTTGCCAGCAATGAATACTGGAATCAAAGAATGGTGAAAGCAGACGATGACATATCTGTCATGAGCCATTTTTAAGAGTTTTCGCAAAAATACGTGTAACAAAAGTCTAGGAAGCTATATCCCAAATTAAACTTTGAGGACATTTACAACGGCCCATGGATTTTAATGAAAACATTGGCTGAACTTTAACTTGTTGTATGCAAGTATAAATGTAAATACTGCACAAATGTAACAACCATTTCTCCTACAGACTATTTTATTTGTTTTGCTGTCTTTTAACTGCAAATTTATCTTCAAGTTCCCAAAATACTGATAAAATTCACATGATAAAAATGACGTAAAACTAGTTGCCTGCTAATAGCAATGAAATCTGATTCATTGTCTCGTTTGGAGAAGGATTTTAATATACAAATTTATTATTTACACATAACATAATTAGTAAGCACAAAAAACTTGTAAGAAAATTTTCTAAAGCTTCCATTTTCTAAGTTTAAAAGTTAAAAAATTTTCTTCCGCTTCTTGTATACACATATCCTTCATTACTATAACACATTTTCAGTATAATCACCTAATATTGTAAGTTACAAGACCTTCAGCAATAACTAATCTTTGAGTTGGACTTTGACCACTCTTTGAGTGGTTAAAATCTGTTGAAGAATGGACTTGGACACTGAAATAAAGTATCAGCATAGCATCAAATGAAAGGGAAAAAAAAATTTCATTTTCTATAATCTTTCAAGATCTAAGGAGCCACAGAGTTGCAACAGGATCCCACAGGGACCTGCCCAGACAACAGGCTTAAGAAAGGAAGGCCTAGAACAGAGCTTACTTGTTTTTACAACCTCTTTCTTGAAGTCCTGATACGTGAAACATACCATCCTTTTCGGAAACAGTTCAGATGGATAGAATAAACTCCATTAATGTAACAACCAAAGCAAACCACCTGACCTCAGAACACTCTTAGGGTTAGCCTTTGTGCAAAAGCCTCCAGACCAAATGAAAATGACAATTTACATCTCGATAACGGAGGAACAATGTAAGTTACTCTACACAAACAAAACTGCTCCTTTGTCCTCGCCATACCACTTCAGAGAACTGACAGCTACCAAGATCACCATTTACACAAACAAGTAATACATTTTTTTGCAATGTGGTATGTGTTAAGTGTTGCCCCATTAGTCCTTAAAACCTCTAAACTCTGTTGGGAATTGGGTCCTTTTCAATAGGTTCAACTTTTCCTATATACAAACATCTAAGTGAACACCAATTAACTTCCTACTAACACATGACAAGAATTGCTGCCAGACAGACTCCATCCAACTATAAAAGGAACAAGATTCCTTAAGCTCTTAGGGCCCCAGACAACTGCAGTGGAAAGTTCAATCTGTAGGAATACTAAGCCAGAATCTAGTCCACTTGGTGAGGTAAGGAACTCTTACCTTCCCTGTAAGAAAGATCCTTATTAGTAACAGGAATGGCAAAACAAAACTATGCACAAGTACCATCCAACATCTACAAAACATGTGGCAACTGTGGGGTGATGCACAACTCAGAAATTCCATCCTAACTGATACAGAAGGAGGACAGAATCTTCTGAAACAGACAAAGCAAATCCTGAAATCAGCATTATCTCAGCAAAGCCAGTGCCCTCAAGGTTAGCAGTTCCTACACGTTACAAGTAACCACAGAACTAGACCAATTGTATTTATTTCTTTTTTGGGCCACTGGATCATGAATACAGCCAACAAACTTAGGAAACAAAGCATGTACAGGAACTGAAGGTCCAAGGTTTCTTACTAGGAAGAGTAATCACAATTTCAGAAAAAAAAAGGATAGCGGAATCCTCTTCATCTGACATGACGTTCTTCAGAGGAGCTACTTCTCTTCAGTAAATCCAGCAATCAGATTGCAAGAGGCAAAGGGATAGCGAAGAACAGTACTGAGAACAAGGGGAAATGAGGTTACTGCAATGTCGCTTGAGGGTACAGATTTGATTCAGGATATGAATGCCTTCCTATTGGCAAACAAACAGTCACCACAGCATGACCAGCTCTAGAGCCCTGTTCTACAACAAAATACTTCTAAATGCTAACCCAGAAGATACCCAATTTTATAAGGAAACTATGTCTCCCCTCAGTTTTTACATCACTGAAGAAACAGATTTTTTGCAGTAGCTGGTATTACATGGAAGACCTAAAAAGAAAAAGGTTTCAAAATGTAAATTATTTTTATAAAAGACCAGAATAGATATTAAAAGATTTATTTTTTTTTCTCCAAAGATCATTGCATATCTTGGTGCACTTAGGTGCGGGTTCAGTTGCATTTGCAACTCAGATTACCATGCCCTGAAGCTGTGAATAGCTTTGACTGTTAGTGAGTACAGCCCATAATTCCTCAAAAGTCATTACAAACTATACTCTGTAGGGGGAAGTTAGTAAACACAACAGAACCAAGGTAGAAGTTTCTCTTATGTTGTAACACAAAGGGATAAGCAAGGAACAAAGCAGTACCCTGCACTGAACTCCAGCTGTACTTTCCCTGTAATCAATTTATCTCAACATTACCTGACAACAGCAAATGACCAAATCTTCAGAGAGGGCAGTGAAAAAGCAAGACTAGCAAAGACCAAAAAGAGAAAAAGACGAGCAAATTCATACAAGCTCATAAAAGAGTGGTTGGGGGTGCGTGTGGTGTATTAGGCATAACCAGCAAGGGGTTACGCTTAATGTAGCAAGAGGCTGCGGGGATGCCCTCAGGGGAAAGAGGTGAGGGGCTGTCCCATGCCAGACACAGGCAGCTCCAAAATGGACCCACCACAGAACACAGCCGAGCCCCATCAGCCACGTGTGTGCCGCCTCTGAACCAGAGGACTTCAGAGAGCCTCTATGAAAACATATTTAAGAGAGGGCAGTAAACACCACAAAACCCAAGATGAACAAGGCCAGAGTGGGACGAGTGAGAAGCCAGAAGAAAAAAGGTGCAGGCTGGAGCAGAGCCGAGGGGTATGGCTCCAGAGGGTCTGCTGCCACTGCAGGAACCAGCATGCGCTGACCCCATCTCCTGCCTGCCCGCTGCCTCTCCCAAGGGACCGAGGGCTACGTGTGGCCACGGGAATGGAGACCAGGCAGAGGGGAGGGCGAGGGATGTTTTGCCTAAGCTCGTGTGTGTTTGTTTCAATCCCGGAATCAGTAATTAAAAGTTTGTTAATGGATAATAAATTAAATTGATTTAAATTCCCCCCAAATTAGTAGACACTTCTTTTGGCCATGTGATGGGGGAGGGAGGGGATAATGACACAAAAGCAGCAAATCCCAACAAAACGAGAGCCTTCAGTAAATCAGGCAGTGCCCTTAAGAAAAGCTGATCATAGACTGCTCCACAACCACAAACAAAACAGGACATGACCAAAAAAAGGAAACTGGGGGAAAAGCCTGGTAGTCCAGACAATTTCTAGAATGGAACACGTATCTTTAAATCCTTAATTGATATTTAATTGCTGACCAGTCCTACCAGATGGACAGGAACACAGATAAGGATAGCAGCTTTGATAAGATTTGAGGCTTCTTCCTCTCACTTTCTCATCAATGTTACCTTGTGCATGCACTTTCTCTAGCTAGCTTGTTTGCTTGCTTGTTATTTAAGGCAAAAAGAAAAACCAAACATGCCTATGAGCTATTTAGGAAGGAACTGAGGTAGCAACCACAGCTGTTTACAAGACTTAAAAGACATGCTCATACAGTTCCTACTCCAACCCCAGCTTGCATTCATGTGTTAAACAGAGTCACAGGTAGCCCTTAGAAGTGAACCTCTCTTCTGTTTTCTAAGCATCCCACACTGGTTTATTACCTCAGATTCTAGGCTAATACACAACATACAGAAATATTTTCCTCTGAAGACAATATCAAAATTCCCAGCTGAATAAATTCAAAGTATGCTTGCTTATGCTTTCCCCTTAACAAGGTCATTCTTCTTTAACCCTATCAGGTTTCTAAATAAGGTGCATTTAAAAAAGGAAGCACGCCAGTTGACAAGAAAGTAAAGTCTAACAGACTTAGGGTGCAAGTCCTCTGTCCACTTTTTTCCCCCTGCTTGATTTAGAATAAATCAGTCCAAAGGTAGAAAAAGTAACAAAGCCAATGCAAATTAAATGACAGGACTGCACAATAAGGAACCTGGGCTGAAGAAATGGGGCTTTCCATCCCCTTTCAGTGGCCAGGAGCTGTTAAATCAGCTGTCCTGGTTTCAGCTGGGATAGAGTTAATTTTCTTTCTAGTAGCTGGTATAGTGCTGTGTTTTGGATTTAGTATGAGAATAATGTTGATAACACACAGATGTTTTCAGTTGTTGCTAAGTAGTGTTTACACTAAGTCAAGGATTTTTCAGCTTCTGATGCCCAGCCAGCAAGAAGGCTGGAGGGGCACAAGAAGTTGGGAGGGACACAGCCAGGGCAGCTGACCCAAACTGGCCAAAGGGGTATTCCATACCATATGACATCATGCCCAGTATATAAACCACGGAGAGTTGGCTGGGGGCATAGCAAATCACTGCTTGGAAACTAACTGGGCATTGGTCAGCAAATGGTGAGTGATTGTATTGTGCATTAGTTGTTTCGTATATTCCAACCCTTTTATTATTGTTATAATTTTATTATTGTTATTATTATTATTTTCTTCCTTCCTGTCCTATTAAATTGTTCTTATCTCAACCCACAAGTTTTACTTTTTTTTCCCCAATTCTATCCCCCATCCGACTGGGTGGGGGGGAAGTGGGCAAGCAGCTGCGTGGTGCTTAGTTGCTGGCTGGGGTTAAAACACGTCATCAGCTCAGCCGGTCTTATTGAGGGGGAAAGGGGAGGAGATGCAAAGCAATGAGACTCACCCACACACTGCAGAGATGGTAAGTGGCATCTAATAATTCTAGATGTTAGCATCCTCTCTTTCCAGGGCATTCTAGTTTCTTTACTGGTTTTCCCCTCAAACATAAGCTTTTGAGAGACAGGTATGGTAGGTGCCCTATCACACTGCAGCACAAGGAGAATAGAGGTTCTTGTAAAACTACAACATCAGAGATTAAAAGCTTCTTTCCAAACACATCAACCTCACTTGTTGAGCCCTGTGCTGGAAACAGGCTCCAGTTTGGCACAGCTTTTGAAAGAGAACTATGAGAACAAAAGAGAATACAGTGATAACCTGTACAGACCTGAAAATGCTGATGTGTGACACATACATATTGTAATAAACATTTATGTGGTGGCAACTTGGATACAAATACTTATTTGATTTGGCAAAGGAAAAAATCTACCTTACTCAGGCAAAGTAGTATTTCATAAGCCATTTTCACTATTTATGATGCTATAAACTAAGGCAATATTTTCACCGGGGCCTACAATTGTTAATTGTCATTGTTTCACAGGCAATGTTAAAAGTGACAGATATTAAGAAATCTACAATAACTGGTTCTGTCACAGTAGATAAAACAACGGTTTTTTTAACCTAACTTTATTCAGTTAGTCTTCTGGGAAACCAGAAGCAATCAAGAAGCTTGGGTTTTATATTGCTGACTCTGCTAGTAACTTTCTGTGAAACTTGGAATATATCTATAAAGTAATTCCTCAGTTCTGTAAATTAAAAAAAATCATCATTTAAGTGCCTTAACAAATGCTAAGACATTCTGAAAGAATAAAACATTACTTTTTAGCACCAGTTTAATTTGCAATCCAGCTATTTCTTCCACAGCAACTTCAAAAAAGAAAGAATTTGACCACTGAATATTTTAGGCAAAATAAATACATAGAACAACCCCCTCCCCCAACCAAGAAACACACTGTAAGTCTTATTCATATATGATCTTAAAAAACAACCTCCAAGAAAAATCTCTGTCACAGATTGGAAGTAAACCAACTATATATCACAGTATTTTTATTTACAATGCCAATTTACTTACTGTCAACTGTGTGTATTTGTGGTTGGATTCATATTAGGAAATCAAGTACATACAATACATTCAACATGAGCAGGCTATCCGGGTGTCCCTGATAAGTGTCTTCATTAAAATAAATGACTTGTAGCTAGAAAATGCCATGCCAGTAAGCATTGTTTCACAGTGTTCAGACTGCAGTAATACACAGAGCTGTTAAAACAGGTCTCTCTCCTAAAGCCTTTGGCACTTAAAGAAACCCAAAATTGCTAGGCTATAACCTTAAGAAAATGCAAGTATCTTGGAGTGCTTAGTTAGATATAATATAATATTCTCATCCTTCTATCTTCTAGGTAGTTAAGTGATCAAAGTGTTTTAAAACCATACATCTTCCATTCCATTACTCTGCAGTGGGGAGAATGACAGTTGTCTCAGTCAAATTCTTAAAGTTACCGGTTAAACACGTAATAGTTTTAAAACATAGAAACAGGAAGAAATTTAATGCAGTATTAAAGTTGAAGAAAAAATTGAATTCCTAAAACATATGTTTATTCAAGTTTTTAAGTGGATTTTTATCTTAAATTTAACTGTATAGATGAACACTTATTGTTTGTACCTGACTTCTTTCATTCTGTTAAAATAATTAATATACTGGAAGACAACTGACATTGTAATATTTGACATGGTAGAACTAGAATAGCAGATAAATGTAGAAAGCCTTTAAGAAACAGAATTAATTTCATAGATCTCCTCAGGACCTCCAGGTCTTTGATTTATTTAAATCAAAATGCTTCTCTATATTGAGAAGCTAAAAATCTCCAAATTCTACTCTCTATGTTAGCCAAGACCTTTTCTTTAAACTGTTTTACAAGATAGCTTCCAAAAAATATTTCCATCTGCCTTCATGTCAGTAGACTTGTTTCTCTTGACATTTTTTTCTTCTCTTTTCTCCAAAGATTTTTACTTAAAAAGATTACAAGATATATTTTTTCTTTTCCTACTGAAGCAACTCTTGTCCTTGAAAACACAGCCATTGTTTGGCAGTGTTGGACTAAACCCATGACTTGCACTCAAGAAAGGCAGATACCTTTGCATCTCTATAAGTTAATACGTGCTAATGCGACCTAAAGTATTTAATTCTCACAAGCAACTGACATACTGACACCTTCCTGAACCCCATACATTTTGAACTTTCTTCTCCTCAAAATATTTCCATTCTCCCACATAATGACATACTATGGAGATCTCTCAACTCCTGTATACTTCATGTATTAGTCATAAGTATTTGCTGATGCAGATGTTAGAACGAAAGTTTCTATGAATATCAGTGTTCAGTTTCTACAATTGCAGTACAGATTGTGAGTGTGTCACTGGTCTTTAGCTTTACCATTTTTTCCTCTACTTAATTTTTCAGTTTGAAGACCAGTTAGGCGTTTTTAGTAAACTGCTCTTACAATCACCAGTGCATATGCAGCAAATTGACATATTGTACAAATACTGATACAACTTACAGCAACTGATAGGAACCATTAGGTAGCTATCTTGTATTTTCTTAAGTAACTGATCATTAAGCAGTCAAGATCAAAAAACATTTTTATTTAAGGCATGCATTCTTGTTTATCTCTTGTATTTTTACTGATTTATGAGCAAATACTTTTAGTTTTGAACTACAAAAAACAGCATTTGATCTAGGTTTTTGCTCTGTATGTGTATGGATATTATTATGAATATACAGACTTATATATATTAAAAGTATGCCCCCATTTAAAAAGGTATCAGTCTTTCTCCCACCCTATTATTTAGGGGGTCCATCCATGTTTGCTAACACACCTTTACTTTTGCAAATTTCCATTGCCTATAGCTCAAAACCATGTTCATCTATAATCCAGCAAAAATATCAGTACATGCAGAAAAGCACCAAGTGGAATGTTTGTAGCTGATTTGTTGGAAGATTACCTAAGATCATGATGTACCTATCTAACTTAGCAGAAAACTCAGGAGAGTACAAAAGAATAGGAATCTATGGATCACAAACCATGAAATCTCTGCTGTTGGAAAAACAGATTTTAGATAAGATTTTCACAGGATGTAAACTGTCCCAAGCAAAAAATCACACAACCTGAAGACTGAATTTTTGCCAATGTCTTACTGCTATGGCAGGATACAGGTTTGTCATTCTAACATGAAAAGCAGTTCTAGAAGAGCGATATTGCACAAGGATCTTTATTTATCATATCGCAGTGACATATATTTTTAGATTCACAAAACAACAAAACCCAGCATTTAAGAGTCAAAGAAGGTTCTTTTTGGATCAATGAATTAACAGAAATTGCAGCTCAGCTGCAATTATTCTTGAGTTTTGTTGACTGTACAAACCAGAACAGAATACATGCTTGCATCCAAACAGAAAATATTTGAAAATACAGCTGATGCTTATTATCTTCTCTATGTTTGTAACCAGCCTGAATTAACGGCAAGCACAGTTAGAAGCCTATTTCTGGAATTATTGGCAAGAATCATGATTTGTTAAATGAGTACAGACTGTGTACAAAGAAGTGTTTTGGAAAGCGTTTCCACTTTTCAGAACAGAAGTTGGACATACCTCATGCATTCTTGCAAAGAGATTAAAGACAATAATGTTTAAGAATGAAGACTTGAGAGCGTTCTCAAAATAAATCTTTTAAAAAGCATATTTCCAGATTTCTTTGCATAAATTTAATTATGGCTTTGCTTTTCAAAGAGGGTGAAGAAACACATCTTTGTCATTTGACTTACTGTGCTGGCAAAAGCTCCAGGCATTGCTTACTACTTTAGGAACACCAAAGGAAGAATATACCTGCTTCCCTCTCCAACCTAGATTTCTTTTTCAAACAAACTTGCTTTTCTCAAACTCTTTCTTAGTTTGTTTGCTTAAGCGAGAAGGCAGCTGTAATTAAACTAGGGGTTTAGAAAAGAAAAATGCTATTAGGTTACGTAATAAAGCCTCATCTGCTACACCCACAAAGGAGCACAGAGAGACAATGCTGTGTGGGGCATGGGAGGAGACCAAATAATACCCTGCTCAGCTGCTCCCAGGCCCATCACAGGAGAGACATCCATCCATCCATCCAAGAAATTCTGAGGCTGCCTTTGTAGAATCACAGAATGGTTGAGGGTGGAAGGAACCTCAGGAGGTCAGCCAGTCCATCCCCCCTGCTCAAGCAGGGCCACCTAGAGTATGTTGCCCAGGACTGTGTCTAGGCAACTTTTGAACATCTCCAAGGATGGAGACTCCACAACCTCTCTGGGCAACCTGTGCCAGGGCTCAGTCACCCCCACAGCGAAAAAAGTGTTTCCTGAGGTTCAGATGGAGCGTACTGCGTTTCAGTTTGTGCCCGCTGCCTCTGGTCCTGTCACTGGGCACCACTGAGAAGAGCCTGGCTCCACTTGCTTTGCACCCTCCCTTCAGGTATTTGTACGCATCAGTGAGATCCCTCCTGAACCTTCCCTTCTCCAGGCTGAGCAGTCCCGGCTCTCTCAGCCTTTCCTCACAGGCAAGATGCTCCAGTCCCTTCATCATCTTAGTGGTGGCCCTTTGCTGGACTCTCTCCAGTATGTCCATGTCTTTCTTGTACTGAGGAGCCCAGAACTGGACCCAGCACTCTGGGTACGGCCTTGCCAGTGCTGAGTAGGGGCAAGGATCACCTCTCTTGAATTGCTGCTAACACTCCTCCTAAGGCAGCCCAGGGTACCATTAGCCCTTCTTTGCAGCAAGGGCACATTGCTGGCTCACGTGCAACTTGGCGTCCACCAAGACCCCCACTGGGCCTTTTCTGCAAAGATGCTTTCCAGCAGGTCAGCCCCAGCATGTACTGGCGCAAGGGTTGTTCCTCCCCGCCTGCTGGATCTTGCACATTTCTCCTTTTTGAACTTCATGAGGTTCCTGACAGCCCATTTCTCCAGCCTGTCAAGGTCCCTGTGGATGGCAGCATGTCCCTCTGGTGTATCAGTCACTTCTCACAGTTGTTTTCAGTTTGTGTGGTGGGGTTTTGTTAGCAAGGGAGAGTCTACAGGGATGGCTCCTGTGAGAAGCTGCTAGAAGCTTCCCTGGCTCGAAGTCGGACCCATCTCTGGCAAAGGCCGACCCAATCAGCGACACTGGTAGTGCCTCTGGGAGAACAGATTTAAGAAGGGGAACCTGAAGTGAGCAGGGGATTGGAATGTGAGAGGAACCCCTCTGCAGATACCGAGGTCCGTGAAGGAGGAGGTGTGCCGGAGGATGTTGATGCCCCTGCAGCCCGTGGTGAGAGGGCAGGCTGTCCCCCTGCAGCCCATGGAGGGGAGTGGTGGAGCAGATATCCACCTGCAGCTTGGGCAGGACCCCACACTGGAGCAGGTGGATGCCCCTGAAGAAGGCCGTGACCCTGTGGGGGACCCACACTGGAGCAGTTCGTGAAGAACTGCAGCCTGTGGGAAGGACTCCCATTGGAGAGATTCATGCACGACTGTCTCCCATGGGAGGGACCCCACACCAGAGCAGGGGAAGAGCGTGAGGAGCCCTCTGCTGAGGAGGAAGGAGCTGCAGAGACAACATGTAATGAACTGACTGCAACCCCCATTCCCTGTCCTCCTGTACTGCTGTGGGGGAGGAGGTAGAGAAAATCAGGAGTGGAGTTGAGCCCAGGAAGGAGGGAGGGGTGGGGGGAAGGTGTTTTAAGATTTGGTTTTATTTCTCATTACCCTACTCTGATTTGATTGGTAACAAATCAAATTGATTTTTTTTTTTCCCCCCAAGTTGAGTCTGTTTTTTGCCTGTCACCATAATTGGCAAGTGATCCCTCCCTGTTCTTGTGTCGACCCACAAGCTTTTTGTTACGTTTTCTCCTCCCCATCCCACCCCGGGGCAGGGGAAGGAGTGAGCAAGCAGCCTTGTGGTGCTTTGTTGCCAGCTGGGCTTAAACGACAACACCAGTTTGGTGTTATCTGCAAACTTCCTGAGGGTACACTTTGTCCCATCACCCAGGTCATTAATGGAGATGTTGAAGATGACTGGACCCAGTATTGACTCCTGGGGAACAACGGTAGTTACCGGCCTCCAACTAGACTTCACGCCACTGGTGAGCACCCTCTGTGCCCAGCTGTTCAGACAGTCTTCAATCCACCTCATTGTCTGCTCATCCACCCCATACTCCTTCATCTTCTCTATGAGAATCTTATAGGAGACAGTGCCAAAGGCCTTCCTGAAGTCTAGGTAGACAAAATCCCTTGCTATCCATCTACCAGGCCAGTCATTTCATCTTTGAAGTTTCTCAACATTGGTCAACCATGACTTCCCCTTAGGGAATCCATGCTCACTACTCCTGTTTACTTTCTTGTCCTTCATGTGCCCGGAAATGGTTTTCTTTTAGGGATGGAGGCGAAGCTGACTGACCCTGGGTAGTTCCCTGGGTTTTCCTTCTTGCTCTTCTTGAAAATAGGAGTGACATTTGCTCTCCTCCAGTCCTTAGGCACCTCTCCCAAACACCATGATCATTCATGGATTATCCAGAGTGGCCTTGCAATGATATCTCTTAGCTCCATCAGCACTTTTGGGCCCTGGTGGAACGGACCCACATCTGTGTAAATACACTTAGAGGCAATGAACACTTTAACAATATGGTATCCTCTTAGGTGCTTCAGGCCTGTTTCTGATTGACACAAAGCAAAGAGTTCTCAGACATCTCTTTTACTGAATACTTCACATATTTAACTACCAAATATAAGCACGTAAGTCATCATACTCTTAAACTACCGCATGCATGCAACTAAATATTTAGTAATGGGACAGAAAAGATTGAAATAGTATGAGATTTTAAAGCCTATTTTTGAATAATAGCGAAGCGTGTCTGTGATATTTTATTTTCCTTGTTTTTCTGGGAGTGAGAGGATTAGTATAGAAGGCTTTTTAGAACCCTGCAACTACAATCTTTCTCATTACAGTTTGGGAGATATGGTTTGATAAGCAGTATGAGGTTCAGAGTGACTGACTGAGGATACAACTGTAGCTGAGTGGGATGGACATTTCAATGACAGACTCACCACCGGCAAACCCCCCCCCCCCCCCCACCACACAC
>NW_010972753.1:9422168-9487233 GCF_000737465.1 Haliaeetus leucocephalus
GGCTGGCGCACTCCTCGGCAGCACGCCCCCCCGGGCGACCCCCCCCCCCCCCCCCCCAATAAACCTAGGACAGTTATTTCCCAGACACTTGTAAAGTATTCAGTACATCATAGGATGTCCCAATTACCTGACAGGCATCATTTTGCCAGTCTGCTTGGAATAAATAGTACCAGCTGCAGCTTTTGGGTTCTGTGATTTATGCTGAACCACAAGCACTATCTGAAAATGTTTTTCCTAGCTTCAAAAATTCTGTTAAGAATTTAAAATATTTTCAAGTTTAATTTTCAGTGAAACTTACATTCTAAATGGTTGTGAGCTCCCAGGTGCAGAGATGGGACTCAAACAACAGATTTAAAGGACCGACCAGTTTTCGTCCAGATGAAGCAGAAGTGATGCATAAGTACAAGTCAGTACAGAAGTTTTCCTCAATTAGTAAATATCCTTTATGACTTGAGATGACTAAGATGTGCATAAATTATGTGTATTTCTTTGGAAAAATTGTTCGGTATTATGTATTACCCAACAAGATTCACATATTTAACAATACTAGTTATTTCAGTAAAGATTTTAATAAATGGCCACTAAGCCCTATTTTATATCTACAGAGAAGAATTAATTTTTAAGTGACAAACCATATTCACCGACTTTCACTGATTTAAATGACAGGAAGTTTAAAGAAACTTTTCATAACAAGATTCATTTGTATAGGTCTTATTTTCTTGTTCATATATGTGAACATATTTCCTTGTTCCACCTGTATGGAAGTGGGATGTAAAGTGAAAGAAAAGATTATAGCAATGTTACACCAGGAGCACTTTCCAATCAATTATGATTACTTTTCAAAAAATGCAGGTCAATTGCATACTCGGTTATATAATAAAAATAACAGTTAAGTTATATATTATCTGCTGTATAAATTCTGTTTAGTGCTAATTACATAATTATTTCATTATTATATGTGTGCTAAGAATTTCAAGATACAGAAATTTTTTAATTAATGCTCTAATATGTTATTCTTAGTATAAATAATTATTAAAATGACAGTCAAATACACTTCATATAATTGCATTTTGAAACCTATACAGGGTACTGTTCACATTTATAAAATTGGGAAATGCATCGACTAATCTTGCTGTTCAGCTGCATAATACCATCCTCAAAAGCAGTTTCACGATAACGTTACGTAAGACCTACCTAATCTGGCAATGAGCAACCAGTCCATAGTGGTTTCAGCCACCAAATATAATAGTCATTTTTACAATGTTGGCACTACACTGAAGCCAAGAACAGATGAACAAAGTTATCAGAGCAATGTGTAGCCAAGTAGTAAAGATTAAAAAAGAGGGGGGAAGAGGTGTGCTCCTGCAGAGCCATTGTGTGTTCAGTACTATAGTAAATCCAGTAAAAACAGATACATATTATAGGCAAGGGACTGAAGTCATAAAGCAAGCAAAGCTGTCCTTATTTTGGAGACCGATTAGGAGGAATAAAGAACCAATTGCTTGCAACACATAAAAACTTAATGATCTTCCTTCTATTTAAGCAATAGTTCATAAAAAATTAGGTAAATATTCTTATGTGCTTTAAAGTGGACATAATAAATTCACAAGCTATGCTTTCCCTTCTGAAGATGGAAAGGCAAAGCATTATGTCAGCACTGCTGTGACTATGCTTGCAACAAATTTCAAGAAATTTTATGTTCTTGAAATAAAATAATACCATATAGTTGATCTTTATTACTCTTTGCTTATGATCTGGATGAAAGGCCATGTTTCCTTATAGAACTTTGTATTTGTTTCCTTGGACCAATCAAATTCACATGTGGGACTCCAAAAGAGGTCAAAACAATGGTAATTTGACCTTAGTGACTTAGTGACACTTCAGAACCGACTTCTGGGAGCCTGTATCTCAGCACGTACTAGAAACAGCACCAAAAAAGGCCCCCAATATATAACGTTGTATTTTACACTTTTTAAAAAATTATGTGAAGTGTTGCCTAAGACTGAATTCTGTATTTCCAACCAAAAACCATGTGCACCATTTCTGCAGTGAACTGACTTCCAGTAGCAAGAAAAAAAGGAGTCCTGAAAAAGAAATCCTTGTTATGCTTTCATGCATTCCTGTGATTCATGGTACCTATTATATAGTTAACATGCTTCAACACTTATAGAAATGCCTTCTAGGGAAAAAAGCTTGGTTCCATCTCTTACATTACGTTTCTGTACGGAAGTATTTAATTCTAATGACTCTTTATTTATGAAAGTTATAGCAGAACTATAAACCAGTTACACATTTATGAAATTTATATGTACAAAATAGTTGAACTGAATTTATAACCAAACCAGCCTGTGGCTTCTCCAAAAAAAGAAAAGAAGAAAACTCAAATCCTTCATTAAGTTAAAACAAACAAACTCCTCAAAAAGGCTCAGGTAACATTTTCTGTACCAAAACAGGAACAGTTCTACCCATGTGTGAAAGAAGTAGAACTAAGCTAGGAACTACGTTAGTAGTATTATTCTAGATAATTCTATTATTCTACAGAAAGGTAGACCCCTGAAATGACAAACATCAAAACTTGTTTTAAGCATCATTCTTCAAGTCCTGTTGATAGGCACAAACTCTAGTATGGATCCCCTTTATCATGACCTTGACACCCATTCTTTTTTTTTTATTACTTTCCTAAAAAGCATTCTTTTTATACTTGATTTTGTATTACCATAGCTACATGGTAAATTCAAATGCTTCTTACCTTTTTACCCCTTTACAACACAGAGCTGACAACTACCAGAAATTCCAGGTGAGTTGGTATTTCCAAATCAAAGGCAGAGTCACTCACCCTTTCTTCAAATCCAGTCTACATATGGTATAGTATCATAATATCTGATGACATACAGATTTGTAATATTTTTTACTGAAAGACTTGAGCTCAACACTGACACTGCATTTTTTTTTTGCTTAAAACCTTAAAAAAACAGGGAGGAAGGTGCAGAATCTTACACACAGATAGTTTTGCAAAAAGTAAGTCGTGATTCACCACAGCCTTCCAATATCAAAAGTTTAAGATACTCGGTTGTGCACCTTTACTCAGAATTAAAGTAAAGCCTTTCAAATGAACTGCCCTGACAAAATGATTTAAAAAATGCAAGTCTAAATAATAATAATAAAAAAAAAATCAAGCAAAAACCCAACACCCAACAAGTTTTATTTATTATCCTATTTAAGGAAATGTGCAGAACAAGAATAAGGTCTCAGTTGTAAGAAAATCACTCACAACCTGACAATATGTCAGGGAAAAGATCTGTGGGCTCTTTGTAGAAAAAAACCAAACTGATGCCGACTTTCACATTTTTTGTCACCAATTAAATAATTTTGGAATTCTTCTAAAATGGATGATCCATAGCAATGCCAGTTTTGATTCAATTATCTTGCCCCTCCTCGTGCTAGGAGTAGTCCAAGAACTATGTTCAAACCACTTCTTTCTTGACTACAATTTTGCTCTTTGTCACAGCCAAAAAACTTTTTGCAGACTGTCTTCACAGCTCACTTCCAGTAGAACCAGTTAGGGTTCTAAAGGAAACCTGAATCTTTCCTTATCAGCTCATCTATTCAGCTTCACAGTGCCTTGCATGCATACAAACCTGTACAGATGCATATATCAACCTAATAAATAAGGTCTACCCTATTAGAAGGTTGTGGAAGTAATGGTAATCACTTTCTTTCAGAGGACATTTCTATCAAAATTAATTACAGATAACCGAATCTAATATATGATGAATCAAATCTTGAAAAAGAACTTCAAAAAGACATGCACTGTAAGCACAGGTCACTGCCCTTTAAATTGCCTTAAAAAAAACCCTCAGCATTTTAGAAGAGAACAATCTGACATTAAGAAAAGGCAGACAAATGACATATATTGGCTTTTACTAAGTACTAAAGAACCAATCACCATTCTCTCCCTGAGAAATAGTGTTTGCACTTACAGATATTTGGTGTTAGAACAGCTAACTAAAAGCAAGTTATGCAAGTCGGAGAGAAAAATAAGACAAAAATAAAATGCATAGGATGTGAAGAGAGCACCAGAAGAAATGGACAGTAAAAGGTAACTATGGCGTGAGCTGTAACAAATTCAGAGATAAGGAACATGCTTTTTACACTTTTCTATAGCAAAAATTCTGAGTATAACAACTAAGAGCTGTGTTTGAAAACAAGTTTATTTACACTGATATTTTTATTAGGCCTCAATGAGTAAACTAGCTTCTGAGAGCATCAAGTACTCTTCCACATGAATCCTCTAAACTGAACTGTATAAAATAGTCACTTTTATTTCTAAAAATATTCAAGCTTTGCACTTTCTTATGTATATTTTAAATTTTTTTGTGCCTATGTGATATGAAAGCATAGTGAACTGTACTAGAATCTGTCATCATGTAAAATAGGCAACATTAATCCAGTAGATCATGTGGCCACTTGAACAGTGACAAGGTGTCAATATACTTCATTAATATGGTTGAATTACAACACTACAGAGACTGATGACACACAGTATGCAAGACCATGAATACTAATACTTGAATCCAATAGAATTTAGCCTAAATTAGATTTGTTAGCTGTCAGGCATCGTTACATAGCATTAATTTCTTTTTTTTTTCCTATTATCAAACCACTGCAGAGATGCACACAGACATAAAAATCACTTGAGATGTCCATGTCTATACACACTATGTGTAAGCAGCCTTATGGAAAGAATGCTATACTAGATGAAAGTTTGCCTTGCAAGCTAGTGGCTTCTCTATCATATACCACAAATGCTCACGATAGTACCAATTGATAAACACAGATTAGCTTAGAGAAGTATTGATTTTTCAAGCTTGATTGCTTTTGTTACTGTAGTAAGGCAGATACCATTATTGTAAAAAAATCGTTGGTCTTTTTTTGATGAATTGTTTAGACTAGCAAATAGTCCTTTTAAAACACATTCTGTGCCCAACCACGTCACAAGTTAAAGAAATTGAAACATTGTATCAAAACCAGGTTTAAATTAAAACATTGTATCGAACTACAACAAAATTGACTCTTAATATTGAAACATTGTATCAAAACCAGGTTTAAATTAAAACATTGTATCGAACTACAACAAATTAACTCTTAAAATTGAAACATTGTATGAAACCCAGGTTTAATTTAACTCTTTTTTAAGCACAGTGCTGTTAAGCCTAGATTTTCTCCCTAAATAGTGCTGAAACTATATAGCCCCACAGATTACATGCAGACTGTTGCTCCTAATACCACAGAATCAGTAGGTTGGAAGGAAGCTGTGGAGGTCATCCAGTCCATAGTCTTGCTCAAAGCAGGTCAAAGTAGATCAGGCAGCTCAGAGCCTTGTGCAGCCCAGTTCTGAGCATCTCTGAGGATGCTCTCCACAATCTCTCTGTGCAACCTGTAACAGAGTTTTACCACTCACAGGGTGAATTTTTTTTCTTGTCTAATTGGAATTTTCCATGTTGCAACTTGTCTGCATGGCCTCTCGTTTTTTCACTGTGCGCCTATACAAAGTTTGGCTCTATCTGCTCTATACCCTTCTATTAAGTAGCTGAAGACAGCACTAACTCTCACCTTAGCTTCTCCTCTTAAGGCTAGACAAACCTAGTTCTCTTGGTCCATCTCTGTTGGACTCGTGCCAGTACATCATTGTTTTTCTTGTACTGGGGAAGCCAAGAGTGCACACGGTGCTCCAGATGCGGTCTCACAAAGGATGAATAGAGAGAATAATAACTTCCTTTGACTTGCTGGCTACACTTCTGCAAGTCTGCTATGCAGTTGGCTGTCTCTGCCACACGAGTACGCTGCTGGCAAATACAAAGACGAAGTTCTTACCCATAAACACATGTCATCCCACATGGATACTTATGCAATAGCACTCAAGAACAGAGACTTTTTAGACTTAATCATAAGCGTGGAGGCATATTGGGGTCTCTACCTCCCAGCACTCTACATGTATGTGAAATTAAGGAAAGAACTATCATCAGCTCCCTCGCATGCAGAATGTCCTACTCTTCTACTCCTGTGCCTCAGAGAAAGACTGGAGTTGGAAAGTTGTACAAAGATAACTTCAAGACCTGAATGGTCTTGCAGAGGACAAAACTTTGAGGTAAAGAATGTTCCTAAGGATTAATCTTACCATTCCATTCTGCCTTACACTTTAACACAATTTACAACTACAGCTTCCTCCCAGATAAGTTATCTAATATTTATTTTATTCAAATACCACCATCATGGCTCCCCACCAATATGTTTAAGGAATGACATATCAGAAATAAGACAAACAAATTAAAAAAATGAAGAAAAATAAAATCTTTGAAAATATAAACCTAGAGGATGGATAGAAGAGAGGTACACACACACACAAAAAAACCCCAAACCAAGCACAGAGGAAAAACAAAATAAAGAGTACACAAGATGGAAAGAGTTTGTGAAAAACAGGCTTAGATTCTTAAGTAGAGTTAAGGACTTGCTCCACATTCACTTATACACGTTATGTGTCTTAATACTACAAATCTAATGCATAACAATTCAAAAATCTTAAAAAAAAACCCAAACCAAAAAACCCCAACAATTAGCAACCAAAAATACAAAAGAAAAAACCCACTAAACACATAAAGTGTTTATGACCTGTTAACTCAATGACCTACTAGGTTGAATTATAACTATAGCAATATAACACAAGTGGAATTGAAAAAACAAAATTTCTTAGTATACTCCCAGGCCTTTTCTTTAGACCCAGGCAGCAAATGCAAACCATCAACAGCTATCCTTCATTTTTTCAGTGAATCTATTATTACTGTTGGCTTCTCTTTTCATCCTGATGAGTCCCTACTCTTTTGTCTGCTATTTCTCCCTTTCAACAATTCCTTCATAGTCCCAAAATGTTGAAATTTACTGTCATGGAGTGAGGAAAGCAGTACTCCACTAAAGGTAGAAATGTGTCCGAGCATCAGTAGTTAAGATGAGGCTCAGAAACACACTAGAGTACAGACAGAACTTCTTTTAAAGATACCAACTCATTTTAGTAAGATTACACTATCTCAAAATACAATGGTTTTGGTATAACCTGCCAAAACCATAATGCGGCTATACACAAGCTGAATATTATGAAAAGCATGGGTTATATTTTGTTGGAGGGCTAGGAAAAAGAAAATAGCAATGGCATTATCAGATTTAAATGAAAATCTTTGGTAAAGTCTGAAGCAAGACCTGTGATTTACCTTGTAAATCAAACTAGCAATTAAGGCTTAAGATTCTGTTTGTTATCATTACCAACAAAAGTCATTAACCCTTTTTTGCTGGGGAACTTGGGTTCAATAAGGACTTAGATGGCACAAGTGGAATCCCCCCCAAAAAATACTGTTCAAAAGAATATGATCTCCAGCAAAAATACACTGGACATAGAATACACAGTGATTGTCATTCAGTTACCATGCTTTTTCATACAGTGTAAAAGAAGCACTTTATGCACACACGAGCTGCATATTCAGTTTAGAAAAGACATAGTGTTTTACCCTAAAATAGGAAACGTTAAGAGTTACAGCCTTTTATTTATACTGCAGCAGTTCTGCAGCATTGTTTTAAAATCCTGACTATATGAAAAATGTATAGTTTTTTACATAATTTTGCACACGTCAATCACAAGTTTCCACACATTTTATAGCAAATTACTTGTTAAATTTAGACTAGTAAAAACAAAACTGATGCATTCTTACTTCCTTTGTATGCTTTTTTTGATTCAGAATTAATTTGTTTCTTTAAGAAATTCACATTCTTTAAAAAAAAATTCAAACAGAAATAGCAATGGCTTAGAGTTAATATAGACCTACTATTCTTTCTAATATTTATTATCACAACTGAATGGCTGTAGGAACTACTAAAGATTAGAAATGTAAGCACTAAGTTGAATCAAGATAAATTTAAGATATAAGACCTTGCCTTAAAACTTCTACAAAATACAAACCAGAAAGGATCTTACAAAGCAAACAATCATAGAAAAGGCTGAAAAATCAAAAAACCTGTCTGCTTAGAATTTACTTAATTGTTCGTTCTTACCTTCTGTGCTTAATCCAGGACTTGAAGTGAATTTTGCTACATCGACAATCTTTACTGCAAACTGTTGCCCTGTTTCCCTGTTGATACATCGCCGTACAACACTGAATGGACCCCTGAAACACACACAGAAAACAGCAATAAATAAGCCATTCTCTTTTATGTGTTGAGCTACAATTCTGTTATTTCTAAACAAAGTTTAGATTCCAACATTCAAGTGTACCATTTACACAGAAGCTTATACGTCTCATCCTTGCTGCCCATTAAAATCAAAATTAATAATTTTAACTACAGACTAGTGTAAAGAACACCAAATGAGTTTTGTATTTTCCTATACTAAAGTTGTATTATCTTACCCTGCCGCTTGAGAAAGTCTATACTCTTAGAAACCTTATGTAATGTACTGACATTATTATTAAATTTTAACTGGACTTTATTTTGATTCATAATCCAAATAGTGGGGGGAAAAAATTGAGAAAGACATTCTTGCTTTCAGTCCTAAGCCAGAGTTTAGAAATTACTATTTGAAACAACTGAAAGGATATTCCTTCAAAACAGTGATAAGAGTAACAGAATTGTTGAGTCATGCTGTTTGGTTTTGTTTGTTTGTTTTACACAAACTAGGTTTATTTTAAGCTTATTTGACATCACTAGATATAAACAACCTCCATTATGATACTTCAAAATTTCACAAAAGCTTATAAATTTCTCTCATCTATGGCACTTAAAGAACCTCCACAAAAGTTACAGATAAAAAGATTTATTAAGATTAGTTCAGAAAGATGTTAGTACTGCACTCGACTAATAAAAACCTAGCTATTTTTCAAAATTGAAATTACATTTGCCAAAACACAAGTTAGAACAATGGCAACCTTTTAAAAACCATCACCACCAATATGCATTTTTGGAAGCTTCTTTTAGTAGATGATTTAAGTCCTTGGTGCCTTGACTTAAAATATGAAATCTTCCATTCAATATTAACAACAAATAATACAATCAGAAAATTATGGTAGGTCAAGCTTTCAAACACGAAAAATTAATAGGTTATGAAAACAGAATAGGACTGTTTCAAGACTGCAATAGTTGTGGCAAATCAACCCTTTTTTACTGCTACTTATTTAATGACTGATATGATAGTTCTAAAGAAATCCATTCAAAAAGATGTAAGGGAAAATTTGAGGATGGAAAATGCCTTTGTTCAGAAGTTCATCTATTGAGTGAACGTTCACCTGCTGAGTGAAATAAATTCTTAAATATAGCTTAAAAGATAAATTCTTCTATTCAAGCAGTGAACTGGAAGTTAGCTTACAAGTTTCTGAGCAATGAGATTGCAAAGCAACACAATTCTCAAAATAAAAAGTTCCCTGAAAAAGGAGAAATGTCCCTCTGAGGGCACTTACAAACCTTTATAACTGGCTTTTGGTATTCCTTTACATACCAGATGATTCAAAGTATTTACTTCATCACACTACCAAACCTGTACTCCCATAGCTAAAATCCAATTTTTGTACTCTTTAAACAACATACTTGCCAACATTTCTTGAAATCGGATCATTTCTGACACAGAACAGGAATACCAAAACCAGCCAATGAATCACAATCTAAACATTCACAAACAAGGAAAGTATTTATTAGCACAGCTATATACATGTGAATTACACTGATGCACTGAAACAGAACTAACTATACAAGAAAACACATGGGGTTTTTTTCCTCTTTCCTTGCTCCTAACATACAATGAAATCCTCCCTACTGATGGCTATTTTCTCCTCTGAATCCACACCCCACTATTGCTCAGTATCTGGTCTTTTACCAACCGTTACCACAGATATTTTTAAAAAGATGTTCAATTAAGACTCTAATACATAGAAATCCACTTACATCTGTAAATGCAAAAGGCTCAACTGACTTCATTTGTCATCGGAAGGCCTACAGCTATTGTCTTGGAATCCTCTCCCCACATTTCAAAAAGTAATCTTTTATTAAAAAGTCCCATTTTATATAGATCAGTGTCACCTTATCCCAAGTCTCTGCTTACTGTTTTAGCATCTGTCAAAGTAAAATTCCTTTGAAATACTATAAACAGGTTTATATTATGGTAATTTAAAAACATTTCAAAACCTAAACCACAGCTTTGGAATAACGTTGGCAATACTAGTTTTCATTCATAATTGCCACAAATTACTAGAAACCAAATGTATTTCATTAAAATGATCCTATTTCTTTTCATTCTCATTGTTTTTTCCACACACAAAGCCTTTCTGAAGACATTAAACAATGCTTTTAACATAATCTGTTACAGAATGGTAGATTACTAGAGCGTAGAGATGCCTGACAAGGCCATATCCTTACTTATAGGTAGACCCCTGACGTCTGTTCATTCACATAAACTCTATGAATATAAGTATTTCTTGCTGTTGACTAACCTACTTCTAGATTTCCTTGTTTCCTCAAGTCTGGGCTGGAGAGCTTGCCCAGCCACCTGAATATGTGTACATACTTCCAGCAGACAAGGAGAGATAGAGAAATCATAAATCAAAAAGGAGCATACAAACTTCAGCTTCAAAAGGGATCAGTCTTGTGGTCACCCCTACCTTTCTCTCTCATAACCATGACTTTTTTTCTTTCCATTACGTATTAACATTTTAGAACCCTGACTTCAGTGATTTGCTTCCTGCATATTAAGTCTGGGACAAAAAAATTAAGCATTTTATTCAGTTCTGTAACAGAGACGGTACAAGAAACATCTGTACAGTCTCAACTTTTATGGCCATACTGAAATTTAGCTATGGTTTTAACAGAGCCTTCTCTACACAGAATGAGGAATGCCAAAGACTCTTAAGTAAATCAAAGGTGCTGTAAAGCACAGAAATCAAGAATTCAGTGATGCCTACAATGAACTCATTCTATTAAAAACCCACACCAATTTAGAGTTTCATATAGAAATATAAAGATTTTTAAACATAACCTGAAGATTCAGCTGTTTACAAGCCTTAGATTTCCAACTTTTTCAAAACTAGGTCTCTCATATTCAAGCCACAGACAGCCTCAAAATAGTATATGTTATGACAATACATTAGATGAATACGTTCCATGACAATAGCAGCACAATAAAGGCTTGAATTTTACAATTTTACATGATTTTAAAACACCCATGAGAGGTGCCCTCATCAATTAAGCAGACACCATTGCTTCCATGTGCCAAGTAACAGAAAGGAACTTTTAAATAAATGAAGGTTGCAGTTAGCTTTTTGACTTTTTCCTCATAGCTGCAATGACACACAGCAATTTTACAAATAAAGTTATAATAGCCCATGATGATAATGTCTAATCTGAGTCAGAAAACAACAATCAGTGCTTCCTAACACAGTAGTTTCAAACCTTATTTGGAAGTTAAGTTGCAAAAGTCTTTCAGGTCACCCTCAGTCTCAGCACTAAAATCACACTCTTCTCAGTCAGGAAAAGGACTACAGTATTTCATCTCTGAAGGGAGACAAGGAGCTATTCAACAGTTGTGTCTGCCACTGGGGAAACATGTATCACATCCTCACTAAATGACAATTTCTATAGCTCATTTTACTAACTCTGCAGCTTGAATTATATAGATCTAAAATACAGAGGTGATGCAGATAGGGGAAAGAATAACTGTAACACTAGATACAGATCATCAAAACTGTTATCGATAGATCAGAGTACTTATTTGTTTACTTATTAAAACAGAAGAACTGAGTTAAGTTGCATAGTAAGACTGCATCTTGTAACAGTCATGCAAAATAAAATTATAATGTAATATGTTTTATATTTAATTTCTCTCTGTGCTACCCTTAACAGACATACCTGCCGAGATACATAAATCTTTGGTTTCAGAGCTATCCTCCCACCTCCTCTCAAGCTTTCAAAATCCTTCACGGCAGTTAGGATGCACACAACAGACTACACTAGCTCAAAGTATGAGAATCATTAAAATATGCAAGTAGTAAGGACTATTTTTTCATGGATATTTTGTCAACATTGGCAGTAGCACATTACAACACCTGCAATACTTTGAGTCCCACCAGCAATGCACACCAAAAAGCAAATTGCATTTTCTTAAAATGAATTTGGGATGCATGCTGATTTTTGCTGTCTACTGCAGATGGAAATCAAGTATTACAATACATTATTAAGGAGGTTATTGATTACATGTAGGCATGTAGGCCATAAAAAAGTGGGTAAGAATGCTGAAGAGGTGCCTCATAACCAGTTATTTTCATGATTCCAAAATTTTGAGTAAGCAGGGCAGGTCCTGATCTAACCTTAACCCTAGTGAAACGATTTTCTGGTGATTAGCTTTACTGTCTAGCACAGAACAGTTAATTTTATATCAGCTAGACACAAACTTGAAGGAAATCAATTATTAATTACTCTCTCCTTCAGGAATACATCACTTGAATTAGAATAAAATCCTAAAAATTTGAGACCATCAAAGACTTTTTTATCATGTCCTTCACTTTATTTTATTTAGTGTATGTCATTAGGACTTCAAGGACAAAGATCAGAAGCTGATATTTTGCAAGATTTATTTTTTTTATAGTAGAATCTTGTTGGTTTACCTGTCTGTTCTGCTTCCTTTCTCCTTTCCTCCAATCCATATTGGTGTGCAAGAATGAGAACTGGTTGTGATTAAAATATACCTTGCTGGTTCATAACCACAAATACTCGCAACCAGTAACTACAGCCTGTTCCCTTCGCGTGTCCTGAATGAACTGAGCTGACCTGTGGGAATGGAGTTCCTACTGACAGATGCTATAAAGACACTTTCTGAAAGTCTATGCTTCAGAGCACCCAAACTTGAGGTTTGAAGTCATTTTCATATCAGATCATCAAGAATTTGCTCAACATCTCTCTCAAGTGAGTCACAATTTTTTGAGGAATTTAATATAAACCTATGCATTTTGGCTCTCAAATTCAGTTTCATTAATTTAAGTTTGGAAAAAGAAAGGTAAGAAACACAAGTTGAACATTTTGTCAGTAAAACCAACAATAGTGAACAACATCTCTTCCAATGAACAGAGTGCTCCTTTAAAAATGAGCTTCCATTTAGAAGTACAAGGCCTTAGATTCCTTTTCCTTATTTAACAGGGCTTAACTATTAAGAACTTGAAACATGTAATAAGAGGTCTTAAAGTGACCTTTATTCAACATTTTAAATGGAAGATCAGTGTTTCCTAAAAGGGATTATGTCAGTTTGTTGCATTAAGGTAGTTTAAACGTATACAGATAAAGTCACATAAGAAGAGACATCTATACCCAGAATTTTTTTCTTTTAATTTTTCTTTTTTTAAAGGCTATGCATTTGCTTACCTAAGCAGCAGTCAACACTGCTTTGTACTAATGTGGTTAATACTTCCAAAACAACTGTATCCAAATTCACAAAAATTGTTGGAAAGGAAGCAAATTACAACCACATTTTAAAGAGATAGTTCTCTTTCCCTCTTCAATCATCCATGTCATTTATAATATATTCTTGTTCTTTAATTTTCCCTTTGATTGAAGTGAACCTCTTTTGAAAATTAAGTATTTCCAAGATTAATTAAACCTGCAATTAGTCACTATATCAGCTCATTTGCACATGGAACTGCAGCCTAAAACAGTGACTGAACCTCTCTGTGAGCTAGCACATTGGATTAGATGGCATCCACATTTAAAAAGCCATCACTGGCAATGTTGGGTACACATTTTTTGTTATATTTTCAAAATAAAGTTTAAAATACAGCATTATTATGACTGTGGCACAGAAGAACATTTGGGTTGAAGATCTGATACTTCTTTAGAAAATTAGATATCCCAGTACAAGTCACAAAACTGAGTTCCCAAGCAGCGACATTTCTATCACAATTATGCTTCAACAGTTCACATCTTCAAAACCAAGCCTGTGTTTTAACTCAGTTTTAGGATAAAACATACAAAGAACAAAGCACAAGACAGCAGTTCACTGGATCTCAGCCCAATATGAATACATACTTTCTAATATTAATCCAACAGAAAAAAGAATATACAAAGTACCAAAGCTGTGGTTCTAAGGTAGGAAAAAACCCCCAACAACTCAGAAGTCTTCCTTCACCTTCATGATCATTTTTATGAGACATGCTCACTTAAATACCTTAGAAAGTACTGAGTCATAGCGTTTACATAATATTTGAATGAATACAATGCATATTTTCTAATGATTTTGTAAATAATGAAATAACTGGAGAAAGGCTACTGAGTAAAGTGGTAGGGTTTGAAACAGGTCATTTAAAAACATTGAAACTAAAGTCAATAAAAGATTTGGAAATTTTTTTTTAAATAATAGGTTTTAAAGAATTTAAGAAATATTAGCTAAGTAATAAAATATGATTTATAAGAAATTACTCTTACAGCTTAAAAATAGTCAACTACTGTCTATTTTAAAGGCTTAAGCAAGCTTTTATACATAGGAAAAAAAACTTCAGGGAAAACACCTGTCAAAAAAACCTAGAGTAACTTAAACTTCAGTTATTCAACATATAAATACCTGATGGGGGGTGAGGGTGGGGAAACATGCTTTAAAAAAGCACAGTCATATCAATGCAGTGCACTATAGGAGCTAATTAGACATCCAGCATGACCTTATCACTCAGTATTTCTACTGTAGAGCTCAGTGCAACTCCAGTCAGAAGCAGTGGTTGCTAGTGTGGACCAGAAACCCAGTCATGGTCCTCCTTCCAACCTACTGCCCTTCCAGGAGCGTCCCCTCATTGCAGTGTTATTAGAACCCATTTTTTCAGCCCTCCTCAAAGCCTTGTGTGACACAGAAAGGGAAGAAATGAAAACTAAAATTGAAAAGACCACCACACAATTACGTTCAGTGCCAAAACACTGGCAGAGCTACCCCAGAGAAAAAAAGAGAGGAGACAAGAGGAGCTTCCAAGGCTTTTTTCCCCCCTTTTTTTTTCTTAACCATTTCCTTCCTTCCACAGGAAACTACAGAAGGAGTAGCCACTCCAGTGCTTGTGAAAGGGAAACACTCCCCAAGAAAACCTTAGGATATGCTTAGAATTTATGCAACGTACTGAAAAAAATATTTACTTTCAATTTTAGGATTTTCTGGTGCAATTCAGAAGCTTGTTTACATGTTTTTGTCACTATAAAAGCAGAACACTGGCAGAAAGAGATCTCTTCTGCTATCCTGTCTTTCCTATCTCCAACCTGCAAGGGTGATAAGCTATCCTTAACTGATCTGTAACCTCTATCAACAGAAATGGTAAGTTTGTGGCCTGATTTTTCTTCTTATCAAGCAAAAAGCAAGAATGAATTTATCAGTCATTCTACATTTTAACATATGAGGTGTCTATCTACCAAATCTCTTAGGCATACATATGCTATAAACAGATGCTGATATGGAAAAATATCTTTAATGTATCTGTAGTTTGTAAACAACTCATATTTTACATTAACTGGCTGGGATATTGAGGGGACAGGAAAGAAAGAACATTGAGATAAGATGCTCACTAGATTCTCTATTCTATTACCATGAAATAAAAATTTCAGCACCAGTCTCAAACAACATTCTTCACATGCAAGCTATTCAGAAAATATTTTTATGTTCACATATACTACAACACCCTTCATTTTCAGAATTCCATAATTATCTGTTAACACTGACTTTATCCTTGTAAATTCTCACATTTTATTCATAGACTTACAGAAGAATTTAGGCTGGAGGGTACGTCTGAAGGGACATGCTTAATAAATTTTGTCAGAACATCTACTTGTTGCTATCAAAACCAATACTACCACGTTAGGGTTTTTTTTTTCCTAAGAAAACAGCAGAAACTACCTCGCGCTCTGAAAACAACCATTTACAAATAGTTTTTCAACTCAGCATACAGAGAAGCAAATTCTGCTTTCAATAATTATTCTAGTAATAGGTTTCATGGTCTAAAAAGAGTTGGTCTGAAAGCTGCAGCCATAGCAGCTATAGTAATAGCAAGCGTACTTTTGTTAAGACCTATATACTTTTTGGAACAAGATCAGACTTTAGCTGCTGGGTGGCTTTCCGAGGGGCATGCTTCCACAGGAAGGGCCACATACAGAAGATTGCAGAACATCATTTCAAGTTCATGTTTGGATGATACTGAAGTATGATGACTCTTTTAAACAGAAGCAATAGCTATTGACATAGAACAGCTCTTTCAAGAGACTGTCCTCAGATCTCCCTTTACATCCTATTTTTCAACTCATTAAAGGTCATTTGCAAGAGAAGGGTCAAGGCCTCAAATCTGAGTAACTCTTAAATAGCCTTCTTAAAGAGTTCAGGCTCTTGGCTCTATGGATTCCATTTTTAGCTCATTTCTTCCTTGATAATCTGTTTCCAGCGATTCACTACTAATTTGCTGTTGCTGCAAGATTAGATATTGGACACTATTTTCACTTTCCTAAATCAGTACATAGGTTTAAAATGCTATGCTAGCAGCCTCAGTCTTCAAGAAAGTGACTGATTACATGTCCCATTTCCAGACAGATGAAAGAAGGAACAAAAAATTATTTCTAAGGCATGTATGTACTAAGCACACAGGTAAATTATGACATTCTCTTAACTGAGATATAAATAATTATAAGGGTCTCAGAAAATGGTGCTATATTTTTAACTGTTGGTGAGAAAGAAGAATGAAAATTGGTTTGTTAAACTGAGATGAAACATCCTGTCCCCTCACCAGTAAAGAACTCAAGAAACTGATGACTAATATAACTCTCTCCTCTCTCTCTGGTTCACCTTAAGGTAGGTGAGAATCCACATCTCATGCAGGAAGGGATTTTTGGTGGGTAGAGACTGGTAATCAAAGCACACAACCTACTTCTTGAACATGAGAAGGGGGAAATAGAGAGCTTTGTTCACTGACAAATTCCCACTGGAAATACTGCAATAAAAGCATAGAATCAAAATCCCCAAAATTTTATTTTTATGCTCTAACATTCTGTAACACTTCACAGAAAAATACAACACACCAGCAGCTGAATCAAGAGCAACAGTTCAAAAATGTTCAGAAAAACTGATGCTGTTCTCCTAACAGACTCCTTTAAAATCTGACCAAATCTTTTGCCCCTTTCTCTTCTCTGTGAAGAAAGACCTAGTGCGCAAGATCAGGAGGCAGCGAAGGAAATCTGGAAAAAAAAATCTAAAACTATATTAGGTATGAAATCATTCAACAGTGAGAAGAAAAGCAGCAAGAATGAACAAATGTGTTAAAAAGAGCACTTCAATCACAGGAACAAAAGGGAGTATATTAAAAATAATAGCTTTGACTCCCCCAAAATAGAGAAAGGTTGTAGAGTATCTTCAGTCTCATCAGCTAGAGACAATGATCATTACTTTTCTCTTTTCCCATTCAGAGGACCCTTTTATCCCATTCATGTATTAACGCAGCCTTGTTCCATCTCAGGCTGCGGCTTCACCAGCATTTCTTCAGCAGTGGTACCGGCCAAACCAGCAACCCTTCTAGCTATTGTGTCCTCCTGGAACAGCTTTGGCATGGTTACACTGAACCAAGCCAAAGAAGGAAAAAACCCCACCCAAATACCCCCCACAAACCACTTCTCCCTTTTTTTTACTGTATTACTCTTCATCCAGAGCAGTTGCTTGATTTGGCTTAAAGTACAGCTACGCAAAGAGCGGTTTCAAGACAGTCAAAACCAGGAACAAATGGCTAGGACACATGGGGTGCTTATGCAGCACTGCTGCTAAAAGTGAATCTAGTCTCAGACCACAATGATTTTTCATACAGTCCTACAGCCACCTGTAGGACCTGCACCAATATAGCATATGTGCACTCATGCAGTGAAGCAAATGAACTCATCTGAGAAACCGTCTTAGGTAAATCCACATATAGCTAGCTCCACTGTGCAGTTTGTCTTGCAACTACAAGTGCTTTCAATAACACATAGCACATAGACGAAGATGAGAAAGAAGAATGGGGAATACGTCAGCCACCACTGTTGCCAAAAATTCCTTCATGAGATTACAGCCTCAGGTGAACTTACATATGTTAAATGCTCCCTACATCATCTCTCCCTCCTGCACAGTGGTTCTATTTTAAATTTCCACTTTAAGATTATTAATGTCCACTTTATATCTATTAGTCCTGCTAACAAAACTGAGCTTACATTCTACTTCCTCTTCTCTCTTTCACTCACAGATTTTGCCAAGCCTAACAAAATACACTTTTTTAATGATAGGTTCTCTCATTTCAGAATCTCTTCCCTGCATCTGTTCCAATTTCAGTTTTTCTTAACAAAAGCAACCAGAACTGTGAGTGGTACTCCAGACAAGGTCTTAGCAAAAGTTTGCACAATGTTAACGATACTTTCTTCTCTGCTGGAAATGCTGCGCCTGGTAGAATCCTGTACTTGCCTTCTCGACACGTACATCATATAGCCACCTAATATAGTTACATTCTTCACCCCAGTTGTTTCCAACCAGCCAGCCTTTGCCTACCCCAAAGCCTGTTACTAGTTTTTCCATTCTCAAGTGGTGGATCCTGTATTTAGAAGTTCATAATTTCCACTACTAAAGTCCTTGGGTTTTTTTCCTTTCTGGAGGATGTCCAGATCCTCCTCTGCAGCACTAATCCTCAAATGTTGCATCAAAAAAAAAAGCATAGTTTAACCAGTACAATTCAATTTAGTCTTTTTTTTTCTTTTAAAATAACCCAGCAGACAACTAATCCAAAACTGCCCAATGACAAACCTTCACTTTTTTCCACTATTTCCTCTTTGAATGCCCCATTCTAATTTCTTCTTTAGTCCAATACAGAATACTTCACATTTATCATATTGTAATATTTTTGTTTGTTTTAAAGAAACCAGCAACCCAAATTACAGGAGGGAAGTGAGAGGGAAGCACTAGCAGATCTGACTGATAGAAGGGGTTTTCTCATTGCTCAGAATACACCACCACTAACTCAGCTGCCCCAACACTACTGTGTTACACAAATCAGAAGTTTCCTACATGTTCATGACAGTGGAGAAAGGTACACTTAACTTGCATGGGCCTCTACAGAAGTAGAGAAGAAACTTCACATTTTTTATGGAAATAACCTCATTAAGTACTGTTATTATGTCTGTGATAACATGACAGTTCCTCAGAACTGAAAATGTATCATCTTTATACTGCAATATATGCAAAAGGTTCAGAAATTCTTTGAGGGCCTCTCTTCCCCATATCTGACTAACAACAAACCTCCCATTTAATTTGCTACCACTATACAATAGTTAAGTCTCAAACTTGAAACATAGCAATGGTCAAACAAAACAATGTTTTTAAGACACACACATATACAAGAAATCGGTATCTCCCACAAAACCGATACTTGAATCTAAACAGAATTTATTCTGGTAATCAGTTCAATCAAAATTACTTCCTGTATAGCTCAATATTTAAATTTTGCTTAAAACCCAAACAAACAAAGAAAAAATTCAGTTCAGTTTAGCTGTCACTTAAAATCATAGCCTCAGGGACATTTCTGTGTGCATACCAATTCACAAGACCCTTTGGAACCAATACACAGAAGTTACTGAGGAAATTGAGAGAGACGAAGTTTTTAAGTGAGAAAGTTCTCTGGAGCGGCACTGATCAGTAAAGCTAAATTATCTGAAGAATCTTGATCCAGACAGACAGCTTCCTGTACGTCTTACAGTAGTTTGGCCTCTGAAATGCCAAACACCTTCATGTGTTAGGAAAATTAAAAGTATCCTAAAAAGAGTCTTCTGTGTCTCAAAAGTATGCAGATTAGTATTAAATTCCATAAGTTGTCAGCAAGACCATGTATGAAGTGAAGGAAAACATAAATACTTGAGGTTTTCTTTTAAAGATGTTGGAAGACTTCCGATATTTCAGAAATCAATTTATGACTCAAATCATCAGCCTTTAGGGTGATTCATAACGTTTTAAATTACGGAAGGATTATGGGATTTATTAAGAACGTTCATCTGAATATTGGGGAAAAAAAATCTTGGTTGTTATATTTATAGAAGGTTGTTGAATTCTCTCTCCAGGGGAAAAATGACTGAATTCTGACCTCTTGAAATCTGAAGCTTTCAACAATATACTGGAATGAAAAATCTGACACAGAGAAGATAAGAACACTTAGTTTCTCTCTTCCATCTGGATCTGTTAGGTTTCTGAACAGTAGTTCCTTGTATTTTTATATATTTAAGGCATATAAACTACTGTTCAAAGTCAGGGTGTTTTGGGGTTTGTTTTTTTAAGTACAGATTGCATTTCAACAGCATCAATGTATCTATGAAAAAAACACTAGTCTATACCATTTTTACTAGTTCAGCTTTTTTCTAAAGTTTAAACAAGTTATTTTTTAGTAGTTTATTTAGAAATGTCATCTCACTAACTTCAAAAATTAAAGATGTCTTGGAAAAAGCTAATGCAGCTACAAGAAAAACATTTAAAACTAAATAGGGCTATTCACATTACTAAATATTTGGAAGGTATATTGTTACATAAGTATAGTAGGAAAATGAACCACTGTTGTTTGTAAAAGTAACAAATACACTAAGTATTTAAACATGAGATACCAGTTTCCTATAAAACAATTGTTCATGAATTTTAAATTAAACTCTCTTCTTCATGTGTTAATTTAAAGGTCTCTCCTTAATATGATTGTGTCATTAGAAAGACTCTACCATACAAAATATTTCATATTAACTACAGGAATATTATTCCTATATTAACTATAATAACCTACAAGATAATTATTAATACACACACAGCATAATGTATTGTATGATCATTTCACAATTTATTTTTTAAAAAAGCCACATTATTTTTTCCAATTGCTAAACATTGAATAGAACTGTTAACAACCTGAAACTAAATGTAAAGCCTTTACTTAAAAGCTACATTTAATATTTTTCATTTTTTTTGTTATAAAAAAGGAAAAGCTGCCTGGATCAATTTCCCAGTCAGCTCTGAGACACAGTTGTACTACAGTTTGTGCCAGTGCCTATGTGAAGATAGCACAGGGGTGCTAGCAACCTGCCAGGAGACAACTAGGTTTTTAGTACTGCTTTTTTGAAAAGATCAAACAACAAATTATTTCCGGAACTATGAAATTAGCAGGAATCAGAGGACTGACTCCATCTCTGCATGACCATGTAAGGTGCACACAATGAAAGACTCCACAATCCTGCAAGTGATTATTTGACCTTTGGGACACTGACAAAAATAGGAAGTTGAATTCATGGTCCAGGTCAGGAACAGCTGACATTTCACCAGTTTCCAGCTGCCCTTTATTTTTTTCACAGACTGAATAATGAAATTAGGCAGATGAGCAAAACCTTGGGTCCAAGAGTAGATCTCAGTTTGTTTCCTTACATATTCTCACACCAACAAACAAAAAAGTCAAAGTATTCTTTCAGTTACGTCACTCTAAATTCAAATCAAACTAAAAGTGATTTCAACTGCAGTGATAAATGCTGTGATCCCCCATTTGGACCACAGAATCAAAGTCATTCCCTAAATTACTGTCTCAAAGCACCAAATCACCTGAGCACTGATGATCTTAAAAAAATAAAATAAAAAAACAAAAATCCAGCGACATTGGTATAAGTCCTAAAAAAGAATTAGCAGACTGTTCAGTAAGAAACTTGCTGCTGCCTATTTGAGGCATTCCCAAGCTTAGCTTGCTTGGCTGCCACAAGTAGCTGGTGGCAGCTGCTACTGCTGTCACCAGAAAAGAGCCCCAGCAGTAGAAATGCAGCTTCCAGCTTTGTTCTATATACACACGAAGGAGTAAGCACATATCTACACCAACTTCCCTGTCTTAAAAAAAAAAACAAAAACAAAAAAACACCAAAAACCAAAAAACCAAAAAACAAAGCCAGAGAATTTAGCTACTACTATGGTTTGAATAATGGCACAACCTCAGAGCTATGAAGAATCCCAAGTATTCAAACAGCAAGGTCACAGATTTGAACAAAACTAGGACTTAAAACTGCCAATTGCTTTTGGACTAAATGTATGAACATGTGCTACGGAACCCTACCATAGCACCCTCCTGCTTTATACTAGAAATTTCATTGTAAATTTAAGTCTAACCATATTTTTAGATGAATTAAGGCTATACAAAACAGAGCCAGAAGTTAACTGCTAAGAAAGGCAACATTTAGGAAAAAGCGAATGAGGAGAAAAGCGCTGGCAGTTGAGGATGAGGGAAAGGGAAATGGGAAGAAATCAAATTATCATACTATTTTTTCTTCATTATGCTTGAAATTATTGACATATCATATTATGTCAAAATAATTTAAATAGAGAGAAAAAGAGAAAGAGAAGTGCTATAGATTGCAGAGAATACAGAGAGTATTGCTCAACCACAGAAAGCAACTTCCCATTGGCAGGGTTTTCAAATAACTGTACAACTCTACTTGTAAAGATGTAAAAATATAAATACCTGACACCCAATACTTTAGGTGAAACATGTACAAGTGAAAACCAAAACCCAAACAAAACAACCCCCAAAACTTTAATGAAAGCTTATGATGGTATTTATTCCCTTCAAACATCCATCCAGCAGTTTTTGAGTCATAATAACTGGGCAGCTGGTTATGCAGTTGAAGTTGGCAACAAGGATTTATTTGGCTTTTAGGAGCATGTGGTCCTCTTTGAGGACCAAGGACTGCTAGGAAGTGACAGATTCCGCCCAAAGAGGGCAAAAAGCATTTTTGCCAACAAGGTGATCATCCTGGTAAAGGAGAGCTTTACACTAGGAATGACAGGGGAGGGAAATGAGGACCAAAGTGAGGGGGGTGATACGGACAGCAGAGACCTTGTAATGACTAATTTCAAGCTTAATAAATAAGGAAGGACATACAGGACAGCACAAGGACAGCTCTCATACTTCTTCTGGGAAATCACCACAACTAGGTGACTTTCTGAAGTGCCTGTACAATAACTCATGCCACATGGGGAATTAACATGAAGAGTCAGAGGTCTGCGTGCAGGTGCAGGGCTACAGTGTCATTTGGTTCACAAAACCATGGTGGACTGGCTCACACAACTGGAGTGCTGCAATGGGTGGGTATAAGGCTTTAGAAAGGACAGGCTGGCACAGTAAGGAGGGGGAGTTGCTCTTTATGTAAGAGAGCAGCTTTATGTATGGAGCTCTGCCTTAGGACTGGTGAGGAGTCAGGTAAGAGACTGTGGGTCAGGATTAGCATACAACCAATATGGGAGACATTGTGGTGGGTGTCTGCTACAGACTGCCTGGTCAGGAAAATGCAGAATCATAGAATGGTTTGTGTTGGAAGGGACCTTAAAGATCATCTAGTTCCAACCCTCCTGCCATGGGCAGGGACAGCTTCCACTAGACCAGGTTGCTCAAAGCCCCATCCAACCTGGCCTTGAATAACCCCAGTGATGGGGCACCCACAACCCCTCTGGGCAGCCTGTTCCAGTGTCTCACCACCATCATCATAAGGAATTTCTTCCTTATGTCCAATCTAAACCTACTCTCTTTCAGTTTAAAACCATTGCACCTTCTCTTGTCACTACAGGCCTTGGTAAAAAGTCTCTCTCCATCTTTCTTATAAGCCCCCTTTATATATTGAAAGACTGCAATAAAGTCTCCTTGGAGCCCTCTCTTCTCCAGGCTGAACAACCCCAACTCTCTCAGCCTTTCTTCTTAGCAGAGGTGTTGCAGCACTCATAATTTTCATGGCCCTCCTCTGGACTCACTCCAACAGGTCCATGTCTTTCTTGTGCTGGGAACCCCAGAACGGGATGCAGTACTCCAGGTGGGGTCCCATGAGAGCAGAGTAGAGGGCGAGAATCACTTCCCTTGACCTGCTGGCCACATTTCTTTTTATGCAGTCCAGAATATGACTGGCTTTTTAGGCTGCCAGCACACATTGCCAGCTCACGTCCAGTTTTTTGTCCACCAGTATCCCCAAGTCCTTCTCCGCAGGGCTGCTGTCAACACATTCATCTCCCAGTTTGTACTGATTCCAGGGATTACCTAATTATCTAATATTCCATCCATCAAAACCATATTTCTCCAATTAAGAGGCAAGAATGTTGTGGGGGAATGTATCAAAGGCCTTACAGAAGTCTAGGTAGATGCCATCTGTAGCTCTTCCCTTGTCCGCTGATGGAGTCACTCCATTATAGAAGGCCACTAGATTAGTCAGGCACGACTTGACCTTGGTAAAGCCATGTTGTTTGTCTCTAATCACCTCCCTGCCTTCCGTATGTTTTGACACGTCCTCCAGGAGGTTCTATTCAATGAAGCAGATGAGGTCTTTTTCAGAGAACTGGAAGAAGCCTCATGTATACAGGCCCTGGTTCTCCTGGTGGACTTTAAACACCCCAATATCTGCTGGAGGCACAAAACAGCAGGGTGCATGCAATCCAGCAGGTTTCTGGAGTACATCAAATGGAATACAACTTCCTGACACACATGGCTGAGGAACCAATGAGGGGAGATGGTCTGTTGAAACCTCATACTTAAAATCAAGGAAGAACTCATAAAGATCAAGAGCAGCCTTTGCTGCAGGACCCTGAGATGGTAGAATTCAGGATCTCAGAAGGAAGGAGCAAGGCAAAAAGTGGTATCACAGCCCTAGACTTTAGCACAGAAATAAGAGCAGGAGAGATATTTTTTGTAGCTTACTAGCACACCTGGCTAGGCATAAAAATCAAAGAATGATGGCAAATACAGAGAAATACAGAGCAACAAAAGAAAAAAACTGATGTCAGAAAGTAGCTTTGACATCTTGCAATACCAGAATTAAAAGGGAATTTTGATCAGGCTGCTTTGTATTTAGTCATTTAGATACAAAATCTACTTGTTCAGATAACTGTCAGAATAAGAGTTTTGCTCATAACTCAGCTGTATATTTTATTTTCCAACTCACTTTAGTGTCTGTGGCATCTCCCGATAAACCTTTATAACAAATTACAGCTTCATTAGAAGCTTAGCAATGCCCCTGCAGACAGAAAGTTTATTGGCTGATGGTACTAAACTAAGTTTCACATTAAAACGAACGTGTGGCAACATATCTAGAACAGTGATTCCTGCATATCGTGAGGAATTCTTATACCCAATTCCCTGGCAAAACTGCTATAATATTCAAAACTCACTCAAAATAACAACAATTTCAAGGAGCTATCAAAGCTGGATCTAGCCTTTCCATGGAGTTTCAGTTGAGGTAGTTGAATGAGTACATTATTAATAATACAAGTTGGCATAGATATACATGATGCCTATATGCACACACAGAGACCTCCCCCCCATATACATATATATATACACACACACACACACACAGAGCTAAAGTGCAGTATGCCAAAGCAATTCCAATGTATGTTCAAGTCAAATCTTCTGCAAACACTTTCGAAATCTAGTTTTGTTCTCTGAAAATTAAGTGGATCTGAGACTGCATTACTGAACCATCATTAAATAGCTCAGATCATTCTTCTATATTTAATTCTACTGGAGTTCTTATTCTGCGGAGCCCAAGTATGCAAGCTAACTCATGGTCATAACAGAAAGTTACCAGATAAAGTTATTTCATTCTGAAAAAAAGCATCATTATAAGTTTTAACTTTTCAGTTCCATCCACTCTTAAATAAAATGCAGGTGTCCAAGGTATAAATTTTCACTACCTTAAAGTTACTTTTTTTAATTATTGTAGCACACCAGCACAAAAACATCTTGTTTAATGGGTCAACAATGAGACAAAACTCCAATAATTTAAGACCTGATGCTATATTTGATAGTGCTCAGAAGCATTTATCAATAATGTAGTTCCTGATCAGACAACAATTTAATCCTTCCTGTAGAAGTTATAGCTGAACAAAATTCATTAGTCACAGATCTTAGTTTGCTAAAAGACAGACAAGTGCTCATGTCTATGAAGCACCTCAAGATTTAGCTTCACAGAACAGCAAAAAACAATTCAGCAGGATTGACTTTAATACCTCTTGTCAGCTTGTCAACTGATAAAACCTATTCCATTAGCTGTCCTACATTATTTACTCTTTTCACCTATTAGCTAAAATCTGAGCATTAGTACAAACAGAGGAACAAGGATAGAAATTTTCTTGTTTTTTTGGGAAAGTTAAAAAAATTAAACCCCAGTAAAACTGTAAACTCAGTGCATTACTGAAATTTACCATTCCCCCTGGCAATTACTGCTGTGTAATTCTCAAAATAACTGTATTTAGCACATGGGAAACTCCACTTCTACAAATCGCAATCTAAACAGCAACACAAGGAGCCCATTCCAGTTTTGTGAAATCTATTTTCATTATTTATAATATAGACTGTCTTTACTGTATTTCAGTCAAACGCAGATTTGGATTTTTGGTTAGAATGCACAGTTATGTCCCATCTCCTCTGCTTCCCTATCCGTCTTTCACATCTATTGAAAAAGGTTTAGCTTCAGATCACAATCTTAGAATAGACAATCCTACACAAATATTTTAATCAATATTTTTATGTTGTGCATCAGATCTTTATCTAGGAACACCAGGCACTGAATTTAAGTTAAAAAAAAAAAAAAATCCTCTACAGACAGCAGAAATGAAACAGCAGAATACACTTAGAATACAGACTATTGATGACAGCTGATAGTTATTTAAATCCATAGGCAAGATTTAAAAAGGATAAATAAAATTAACTGAGTACTGCAGAAGTCTCATTTCTGAAGTTCTTACAGAACTACTTACAGAGTGTTAAAGGCTTTGAAAATCAGTTACGTTTCTACATTGATATGCATACATATTCACAAGAGCACGCTGTAGGTATGCAATGATATCTGGTATTCATGTTCCCTCTCCCCAGGTAAACCCTTGATATCAGTTACAGAAGAAAATCACAAGGGACACTGTTCCTTCACCTCTTGGTTCTTCAGGAGGCATGAGTGAAATGTAGAGCTATAGAAGTTTGCCATCTAACAACATTAAATAGGAGAATCCCCAAATTTTTTTTAAATTTCTCTAAGAAACCCCCAAACATTTTAAAAGCCACAACATAATCTGCCTAAATTAAGTTTCCAATTGCTCTACTGAGAGCAAATAAGACCACTTTGGGGGAAGAAAATGGCATTTTATGGAGTTTGTCATTCAGAATTTAAGCAGTCCTATGATAGCGACAGAAAAAGCTCTCTCCTGTGCTTTCATGTATGCTGGGAAAGAAATATTGGATATCACAAAGTTACCAATAAAGAGAAAATACAAATGGATGATGCTCCTTTTCTCAGAGCATTCTACTCTTCTACTGTTTGCAAAAGTTATGTTAAAAGCTATGAAAACAAATAGAGCTGCCTATACAGCAACGGATTAGTATCTGCTCAGACCTCCTTCGTATTACAAGAGCTTCATAGCAAGGTCTTAAAATTCTTCTCCTCTGTACGGTCATGAAGTTTGACAGAACCATGACAGTTCTTCTGTTATCCGCTTGCTGCACTCAAAACTACCGTATTGTCTAGAAATCTTTAGAAAAAGCTCCTTCAGTAATCAACTAATGTTGCCTTGTTAATGGAGGCACTTCCTATTAGCAAGAGCTAGAGTTTCAATATATGGTTTTTCCTACATATTCTACATATTTGTAACATAATTAAAAAGTTCTTCATAAAAGCTAAATCCTCAAAAAAGTAAAAATCAGAAAAAAATTAGTCACAGGTTACCAACTGCAGTTCCTGGAAATGCATTATTTTCAATTTTAAGCTGACTGCTTGCCTTACAGAGAGCATCTTTCTTTGCACCTTAAGATAAACATAGGCCACACCAGAGTGGTTGAACATTACAACCGTGACTGAAGGACAAAGTTAAATGGTCTTCACAATTCAATATAAGGTGCAAAAACATTCACACTGTATCTGAACAGAAGTCTTTCAATGCTGGCTGCTTTCCCAGGAACCTTCTTTCCCAAGAGCAACCAGAGGACAGGTTATGCATTGGACAGACTGTAGGAGCAGCAGTCTACTAAGAGCTGTCAGGGCTCTCTAACCCCTTCTACAACTGTTCTGCCAAATACAGAATGGGGTATTTATAATAAAATGCTGGGCATACTAAATCTTTGTCTGTACAGTAGGTTTGGCAGCCCTTCACCCCAGTCCCACACATAGGTATTGAAACAGGACAAGGACACCTCCTTAAGGCAGGAACAAGTTGAGAGATTCAAGCTGACTGTGAAAGTCAAATTCTCTAGCACATAACTATTCTCCTTCTTCACCATCTCTGCTACACTTGTATTCTTAGCTCTGCCAAGCAACAAGGGTTAAAAAACAAAACCTGATGAAGTTGCAAATCTTCACAGTTCAAACAATTATCAACAAGTTCAACCAAGGTTAACACCTGCAGGATATCCAGTTCCTCTCTGGAGAACACCAATCAGTTCTGTGTTGCTTCTAGTGCTTTAAGACACAAGTACTGAACTAGATTACCTGTAAGAAATTTATTTTCACACATGAGTTTTTTTTTTTTTTTAAGTTTTGAAATATAAGTTCCAGGTTCTGCACGTATCTGCAGCTTTTATCACTACCTTGCCTCTATAACCATCTCTCTTCTGCTGCTAACAAGTGGCTTGTGCAAGCACTGTGCAGAATTTTAGGAAACATAGCTTAAATATTAATAAAACAATTTATGGACAAAGCATATTTAGCCAATTAGCTATCCAGAAATTACAACAAGAAGGTTATTTCTAGATATGTAATTAGCAAAGCTGAGAATGTAATGCTTATGCATGACTTCGTACTACGATATTTATCAAGACTAAAAAATACACTCAATTTTGTATTATTTAACAATTTTGCACTGACTGCTTCTTTGCACCTAAAATACAGATCATAAGTGCTTTCATTTTATTTGAAAGCATATTTCCTGCCCTCAATGCATCAAATAACAAACAGAACACAAACATACTTAAAAAAAGGTATAAACATTTTAATACATGCCTTAGTGTAATTTAAATGTAATTAAGGTACCATATTGGGTCAAAACCAAATAGCACCAATTAAAAAAACTTATTACTTAACATGAATTTGCAGCACAAGCAGAGAACTTTCCATGCTAGCAAGTATGACACAAGCAGATTATTTTGGCCAGACTTCAGTGACTCTTTCCTGTGTTCTACTGCACCTCTGGACCTTTTTCAAAAGCAGAAAACTTGGGGAGACGCCAGAAGTGACTCCAGCTGCCACCTGGACTACAGCTTGACAATTGCTTTAAGATGAACCATTATACAGGTAGTCATCAAATGATGAAATCCTGTCCTTCCAGGCATGCACTTCTGCCAGGTTCTTTGTATTAGCATTAGCAGTTGTATGGCCACAGGAGTGAGACAGGTAAAAATGTACCTCGGGAAACACAACCCATCACAAAGAACTGGGCTTAGATGAGTTGGTTTTCAGTTCTCTTCTGGTCACTGGAAGGATCACCTCTTTCAGAAACATATGTTACTTCAATCAGCTTGAAACAAAGAAATGAAAGCATAAGAGTGCTTGTCAGTATTAAAGGACAGAAGATTGTTAGCAGAACCTGACAGGTCTTAAAAACATTTGAAGAATCCTATTTGCAAAACAGGTTTGGCTTCTCTTTTATACTGACACTCTTCAATTTTACACAAATTAAAATTACAGCCACTGTTATCACTAAGGTTACTCCAGCCAGAAACTTGATTATAAAAGTAAAGCTAAGACCTCACTTGTATGAAAGCAAAATTGACACCCTATGACTTCTCTTCTGTCAAAAGCTAATTCACTTTTGCTTAAAGTTTAGATGCAAAGAATTAACCTACCATTCAAAACTATTTTTAAAATAGTTGAGAACCACACAATATAAAACCCTGAAACAAAACCTTTTTGCTGTTCCTACAAACAGCGATTAAAATACCCATGAAATCTTAATATGCTTTAGTATGCAATCAGATGATCGTAAAAAAAAGCTCTCCAAAACAAGTATTTCATTCTCAATTAGATCATCCACACTGCACTATTGTAGTTATGCAAATTCAGAGCTTATTTTAGGCATAACACCTATCTGAAATAATCTTGCAAGTCACATGCTAAATGCGGCAAAAGGAAAATAATTTTAAGTGAGCAGTATTTGATCAATCTTCCAATATATACTACCACTTAAATAGGTTTCCTAAATGATCTCCTCAAAAACCTTCTTTTAAAGCACAAGCAACTATTTAAAACAATCCAATATTACTTCCCACAAATTTCAGACCACCTGCATTTTCTACATTTGTTTCCACATTTGCTTTTTAATTCCAAAATGTATTTCACAGGCTGGAAGGGACCTCAGGAGGTCAGCCAGTCCAACCTCCCTGCTCAAGCAGGGCCACCTGCAGCACGTTGCCCAGGACTGCGTCCAGGCGGCTTTTGAACATCTCCAAGGATGGAGACTCCACAACCTCTCTGGGCAACCTGTGCCAGGGCTCAGTCACCCCCACAGCGAAAAAAGTGTTTCCTGATGTTCAGATGAAGCGTACTGCGTTTCAGTTTGTGCCCGCTGCCTCTGGTCCTGTCACTGGGCACCACTGAGAAGAGCCTGGCTCCACTTGCTTTGCACCCTCCCTTCAGGTATTTGTACGCATCAGTGAGATCCCTCCTGAACCTTCCCTTCTCCAGGCTGAGCAGTCCTGGCTCTCTCAGCCTTTCCTCACAGGCAAGATGCTCCAGTCCCTTCATCATCTTAGTGGTGGCCCTTTGCTGGACTCTCTCCAGTATGTCCATGTCTTTCTTGTACTGAGGAGCCCAGAACTGGACCCAGCACTCTGGGTACGGCCTTGCCAGTGCTGAGTAGGGGCAAGGATCACCTCTCTTGAATTGCTGCTAACACTCCTCCTAAGGCAGCCCAGGGTACCATTAGCCCTTCTTTGCAGCAAGGGCACATTGCTGGCTCATGTGCAACTTGGCGTCCATCAGGACCCCCACTGGGCCTTTTCTGCAAAGATGCTTTCCAGCAGGTCAGCCCCAGCATGTACCGGCGCAAGGGGTCGTTCCTCCCCACCTGCTGGACCTTGCACATTTCCCCTTGCTGAACTGTATGAGGTTCCTGAAAGCCCATTGCTCCAGCCTGTCAAGGTGCCTCTGGATGGCAACACAACCCTTTGGTTTATCAGCCACTCCTCCTAGTTTGGTGTCATCTGCAAATTTGCTGAGGGTACACTCTGCCCCACCGCCCAGATCATTAATGAAGATGTTGAAGAGGACTGGGTCCAGTATTGACCCCTGGGGTACACTGCTAGTTTCTGGCATCCATGTAGACTTTGTGCCACTGATGAGCACCTTCTTCAATCCACCTCACTGTCTGCTCAACCAGCCCATACTCCTTTAGTTTCTTTCTGAGGATCTTATGGGAGACAGTGTCAAAGGCCTTCCTGAAGTCTACACAGACAATATCCACTGCTGTCCTTCATCCACCAGGCCAGTTGTCTCACCTTGGAAGATTCTCAAGTTGGTCAAGCATGACTTCCCCTTAGTAAATTCATGCTGACTACTCATGTAGCACCCTTATTTAATTCAGACCAATTTCCAATCATTTACATAATCCATCAGATTATCTTCATAAAACATGAATGCAAACTGACAAAAAAGATCAGTAACACTACAATATTTCTACTACACAATGCACTGTACATTAAACGACAGTGTTTTTTCTTCTGCTATTACAGAACAACCCAACTACACATTAAGTCATCTCTTCACATGTGTTGTTGATGTCACTCATAATCAGGTTTGTGTGAGTCTTGACACACATCACAGCCAACATCTGGAATGTCACAAATCAAAAGCTGTTTGTCAAAAGTCATCTCTCATCCTGGCGCAATTTGGTCGCACACACACACAAAGGGCACAGAACAGTTTCCCTGGAGAAATCAGAATAAGCTACCATCCCTATCAATTTTTCCAGATGGGAACCCTCCCAGTAAAAGTTACCATATTTATGTCTGTCACGATAAACTTCAAGGTAAACAGAAAAAATTCTGTAGTCTCTTTTGAAGATCTAGCCTGGATAGCACAGGAGGGTGCACTGAGCTATGTGAAGTCCAATATCCCAGGAAAAGGAGACCCAGTTTGAAAGTTCTTCCTTAAAACTATAAAAGCAAACAAGAGTAGTTTCAAAGGTTTTTATGTAAGAGGTGACAAATTTCTGCATTCTGAGGTGTCACTTTCATTCCCCATTGGGTGTGATAAACCCATCCCAGGTGGTACCTGATAAATCAAAAGTACCAGACACTGCAGCTGAGCCAATAACTACCACTAGACCCATACGTAATCCACGAGCAATATCCCTGACTTTGGAATAGACTGTCTTTTGTCAGGGTTTCTCAGGGCCAAATAAAGGTGTCTTAACCGCCAGATCTGGCCTTCAGCATACCAGTTGGCTATCCTGGTTTACTTTGGCCTAAAAGCTGTCAGTTTACTGCCTCACTTTTCTCCACGCTACATTTCAGAAGTTTGAAGCAGCTAACCCACAGTGCAGCACAGGCCTTCAATCTGCCCACTGCCACACAGAGGACCTGGAGCACAGGTACACTGCCCTTGAGCAAACCTGCTATGTGCTGAATGCCCCCCCAAAGCAAACACACAACCCACACAACAGTTTCATTTAAATAAAAAGAAAAAAAAAAAAAGAAAAAAATAAATCACACTCTGGTAATGCAAGACAGTGCATAGGATTGCCTTTAAGTGAAGGGCAAACTCTATATAAATAGAGCATTAATAATGAAACTTTCACCTTTGTTTTTCTGATTTGAGATATGACCAAAACGTGATGAGGTTTAAATCAGTCCAAGCCAACCAAGTCAAACCCATGTGCTTTCCCTCTTTGGAAAGCAGAGCTATGGTGAAGGTAGTACTGGAAGATACTGCCTAAGTTGGTTATCCCTGCCCTTTCCCACGTCCTTCAGAGTAGCAATAGATCCCTACCTTTAAATGATAGTAGTCGGATACCTAAAGCAATACAACCACTACCCAAACCGACAACCCTCATACTTTATTACCACTGCAACCACAGGCTCTCAAATATTTCAGTAAATCAATTTGTATCAAAACTTTGGTACCATATATATCTGAAAAGAAAGACAACCTAAGAGATAAAACCACTTGTCAAATTCACTAGGACAGCTAAAGATGAACATTCTGCAACACCTCTCCTGTCAAAAAATTCAGAAAATTACAAATTATGTACCAGACCACAAGTCTACATTAGCAAGAGGTGCACGGCAATAGGAATTGGTTGGTAGAGTGAAAGAGTATTGAGAATCCAAATGTTCACACTGAAAGTGGTTTCAGAAGTTTTGCTCTGAACTATCTCTAGTGTGGTCCCATGGACTAAAGACCCATTAGCAGTTGGAAAGCATTATGTTCACCTTCAGAGCACATTATTCAGTTTAGTTTAATTCAAAAGGAATTCAGTTCAGACACTCTGAGATCACTCTACCATATGAAATGCAGCAAAGCATGTTAAGGTTGGATGATCAAGAGATTTAATTCAAAAGAGCACTCATGACCTGAAATAAACACCAGTGGAGACACACCCATATTGCAGGTCCACTGATATAAAAAATATTTTTCTGTAACAAAGAAATCTAAAACTCACATTGGAAATATGGAAAAAATATATCACATAGTCTAAAACAACCTACACTGCAAACAGAAAGGGATTTACAGTGTTGTATCTTTCTTGCACATTTGTTCTTGGGGAAAGCGTATGCTAATTTTCATGTACTAGACTGGTAAATTCTGGAGTGTTTAAAAATGTTTTGACAAAGTCCAGTGAAATAGTATGGCTTACACAGTTCTGACAAAGGCCCATGTTAAGAGCCATCCTCTTCTCTCAAACACCATTAAGAGTTAAACTATGATATATATTGATGTGACTTGGAAACACTAAGTCATACGATTGTGAGGCAGACATCTGGAAAAAACCAACAAAAAAACCCAGAAAAAAATATGAGACAATTGAAAAATTTTAACATATAATAAAAATTTGTTTCCCTTTGAAGAATTAATATAAGAAGTGACTAGGGAGTTAAATATGCTCTATCTCAAATTTATTTACTTCACCTAATTTATCTCTTGATTTTCCCTTTTTTTCCACAGAATTCACAAGGGGAACACTAAATTAACTTTAACATGCTGCTTTTGCAGCAATCTTCTAAAGATACTCTACCAAGAGATGCACCATGTAATCTATGGGCAGAAATACTGTTACACTCTTTTTCACATCTTCACTGTTACCAGACCTCAAGAGATCACATCTGGTTTTCTGTACTCTGACTTTTGTACATGTACTTAATTTTTTGCTATTTTATGGTTTGTGGGTTTTGGTGTTTTGTTTTGTTTTGTCTTGTTTTTTTCTAATTAATTCTGACTGACTCTCCACCTCTTCCCCCTGTAATCACACTAACCTGCATGTTAGATGATTTGGGAAAACAATATTTAAAATACTTAACCGTACTGTACCTGCCACAGATAATCCGCTATACATTCTGGAACACTACATTTGTAATTGCAAGCAATAATTAAAGTGTTTATTTCAGCTAATAATTTTGTACATTCAAATGTAAAAGTTAGAAATTGACCTTTGAACTGCTGAACGGCCAAATAAGAGACAACCAAAGACCCATTCCTGGACTCTAGGTCAAGCAACACTACCTGGCTCATATATGCTTTGTTCACAGCTAGCCAGCTCTACAGAAGGTTTTTTTTGAAAGAGGCAGTGGGAGCAATCAAAAACTAAGCCATGGAGAGAGTTAACAACTATGCAATTTAAACATTGGATTTTATATTTGAGTTTATTTACTGGCTATTTTTTAGGATCACAGGTAAATGCCCTAAAGCATAATATATACAGTTGGACCATCTAGAGGGCAAGATGCCTGCAAGTTATATGAAATCTATTCACATTTACTGTAGCAATGTTAAAAAATAGATACATTAAGATAATTTCTTTTACTGGCTCACATTCTTACTGTTCGTTAATAATGCTACTATGTTAGTAACCAATACAGAAAGAATTTTCAAAAAAATTACACTTTAAAAGGTTAGTGGAATTTGTTTAGCTGTACTCTACAAAAGTTCATAGATGTTTTGGTCCCAGACATTGCTGCTCAAGTTACAGACTTAATCTGCTTTTTTTTTTTCTTCCCAGTCCACATCAGGATCTGTAAGAATCTGCTACCAGCAGAGGAGCTGTTTCAACTAGGATGCAACTTAAATACATTCCGCAAAACCAACAAAATCAGCATACGACTCATTCTGTTCCTCAGCTTGAAAGGTCAGACCCCAAAGCAAAGGGCAAGCTACTGTAACCAGCGCTCAGAACAAAACCCAGTTATTGTATTGAATACTTGATCAGCTTTGAAATGCATAGGTATGTACAGTTAATACTAGTAACACAGTAATGTTCGAATGTTGGAAATTTAAACCACAGTTCTGTTTTGTTAATAAAATCAATACGGTAAGTTTGCTAGGTATAACATTTCTCAACTTATTCATAAGCACAAGTACCAGCAAGGCGCAGTTTTTATTAAAAACGACGCAACTCACTGAAAGGATTTGTTATAGTGAAAATATCAACACTAAGTTAACTGCAAACATCCTTGAGATACATTATATTTAGTTCTATGTATTTGGAAAAGACAATACAGAATTGTATTTGAACAAGGGGTAACTCAATTTACCCAAAGTATTTTAACTGCAGGAGTAAAGTAAGCCATAATCCAGAAATGGTAAAATCCACTAAACACCTGTATATCTGAATTATAGTCTTACTATTTATCTGAATGATAGCCTTACTGTTACCAATATTACAGAAATTAAGCAAATACTTCTAGCAATAGTGTAACATGCTTAGACCATAACAGCTATGAAAGAATAGTGTTTGTAGGAAGAAGTTAAGTTCTACTCGTACAGGTTTAAAAAAGGATTCAGACAATACTTCCTCTAATGAGTTCTGACAGTAGAATTTAATGTAACTCTAATCCCATAACAACATGCATTTTACTGATTGCATTCCAATTTTGTTAGAATATTTTTGCATGAACAAGCAGTTATTCTAACAATATTAAATTCCCCAAACACACACAAAGTGTAAGGCCAGAATACTTGTTCCAACTATTAAAATTCTAGGCAACCAATAGTTTTGTCTCAGAAACAGAATTAAGTAGCCCTCATTAAGTCTCAAAATTTCATAGACAGGAATGATTACCTCAAACGACACAAAGCAGGGCACTCTCTCCTCTGGTTCAGTTTTAACCATCTGTCAGTGACATGGACATGCTAGAAAAGCTACACACTGTTACAAAACAGAAGTTCAGATAACCATAGTCTGTGTATCTAAATAAGATGCTACTTTTAATGGCCACGACAAAATAAAGCCCCTTGCAGAGCAAAGTACTTTAATTTGAAACACATTTAAAACTAAATACATAGAACTAAGTTCTGCACATATTCCTTATGGTCACCATATTTTTAACTTAATGTTATTTCATTACTTTAACCACTGTAGAATGTCTGTACACACAGAACACAGCTCTTCAACACAAAATGCGTATGGGGGGGAGGGGCGGGGGGACACAGAGATGACAGACTGAATGTTGTCTGTGTTTGAGGGGTTTTGTTGTGGGGTTTGTTTGGTTTGGTTGTGGGGTTTTTTTTGCTTTGTTTTGGTTTTCTTGTGTGGGTTTTCTGTTTGATTGTTTTTAAACACTAACATTTAGGTCACAGTTCATGCACAGGAGTATTATAAAAAGCACTTTTAATCGTGCTTTTAGAAAAGCATTTCAGTGTTACTTTAAGATTTATTTTAGCTGTTGGAGAAGATGTATGGAGATCAGTTTATTATAATATACAGCAGTAGTACAGCAATTTTTACAGCATGCAATAAAGAAAGTTACCTGGGAAATGTAAAGGAATTCCACAGGCACTTTAATGATTGTTAACTGTTTGGTACATATTCGCATCTACTTTTATGCAGTATCTCAAATTATTCTTCAGTTTTGAACAGAAAGATTAACAGATCCGTAAGGAATATAACTAAAGCAGTTACAAGTAAAGTTATAAAAAAGAAAAATCCAGCGTTAAGAAAGTTGTCATTGTGTCTAACTTACATCATTGTGCTTGCAATCAAAAACAGTAGTACTGTTGTTTTATATTAAAGAATCACTGCTCACTGGTAGCTGAACTGAAAACTATTTCTTTTCTGTTTTCACTTAATTGAAAATGGTCTGGTCATTCATAAGTAGCATCTGCTCAGGCCACAACCTTGGCTTTAGAGAACCTTAAACAAAAGAAATGAAACCACTAAAATTACTGTTCAAGCACTGTGCTATAGAAGCATTACTGCATGCAGGATAAACTCACTTAAACAATGCCCATATTAATAAGTTACACCATTTCCAAAACAATAGAACCTGATTAATTATAATACTCATTTGCCTCTGCTAGTGATGCTCCTGTCATGAACACCTCTTACATGTGTATTTCGTACACAGATCACATTGATGAAATACATCAGTTCGGGGAAACATACAAAGCAAACACCACATAGTCCTATGTTTCTTGGACAAGTTCAAGCCTCACAAAATACCTAATATGGTTCAATTTTAAGTACACAGAGTTCCCAAGACAATGCAAGAAAGCAATGACAAACGTTAATTTTTCTCCATAATGTTCTAAGATGAACCTTCTGACAAATTTGTATTTGACATTTTTCAATGAGACTATTAGATACCCTATAAATTATGTTTACATGCATACAGAGTACATACTACAGAACACAACTCTGGAATACTGTGCATGGTGATATCAATGTAGAGCCAAGTCTGAGAAATTTGTGTCTTTTTTATTTCTCACTCGTCTTACAGTAAAAGAAAATTAAAGTTCTAGGTAAAATGCCCAAATAATATATTCTCTAATTATTAGTGAAACTAATTTCTTTATTTCACTCTGTATTTGCAAAAGCAGTACTTTTCAGGATTGAGAGGGGGAATGTGCTCATGAAATTAATTGTCTTTATGTACTGATGGTAAAAGTCTTTGCCACAATTATGTTACAAAACAGTTTTGTTATAGAATAATAGAATTTTTGATATCATGGCTGGCATTAAGACTATAGCCATCTCCTTAAACCCCAAACAAATTATGTTCAGAGGAAATGAATGCATGCATTAATAACACTCTTTGCACAAAGGAACACAGATAAAAAAAACAACTTTTCCCAAATTGTTATTTGCTGCCACACTATTTTTCAGCTCACAAACATAATGAGATACTATTAGTTTCCCAGCTGTTAGTTTCAGTAACCTTGTTTTAAAATTAAAGTTCTGTGTGGCTGGGTTGGAAATCAGAAACATGCCTAATGTCCAAAGCGGTCAATACTTCTAAGCAAGTGGCTACTACAACTAATTCAAGTATTAGGTACAAAAGCAATACCAGCTTATGGACAGCATATAACTGACAGGTTTCAATACTACTGGCAGTTAAACAGAAATCTTGGCACTGTTAAACAAGAAGCTGCTTCGTCTCTCATGAAACTCCTCCCTCCATTTGTCACTGTACTGTGCAGAAAATAAGACATGCTGCTTTGCATAAAACAATTACAGTGTACAGTATATCATCTCAAATAAATATCTTGGGGTTTTGTATTTACAGATAATGCATAATAAAGAACAATTTGGATGCACTTTAGCCACTTCTATATATGTATGTATACTCATTTTAAGTAGATTCAGAAATGAATCTAAATGTACATTCTTTAAAGACCTAATTATTCATCAAATGCCTACAAGATCATTTAAATGAGAGAAACAGCACCATGCTCTCCTGAAAAAGATTTTTAAATTCTATCTCTCGGTAAGAAAATTATTTCAATCTGATCCCCCATCACATTAATATTTCTCTAAAAAATTAAATTAGGTATCTATAACAGTCCAGGTGATCTGTGGTCTCCCATTCTAGCGTAGCAAATTTTGAGGACATTCTTTCCAATTATGTTATTTGTGCCCTAAATTGGGACACATGCTCAAGTATAATTTAACTAGGAGTAGGGTATTTTATATGTTTACTCTTCTGAGTAGCAAGTTTGGAGCAAGTGATCCTTTATGCTCTTTTACATATCAAATTTTTACTTATGGCTTTTTCAGCCATGGGGGAAATGATAAATTATATCAATTGTGATGTGTTAAGTGTGGTGTACTCAGAAAAAAACAGAATACTCCTTGGATATTTGACGATCAACTTATTCATCTAATTACTGAAGTAGCACAAGCATGCTGTTAACTCTTGAAGATTTCAGAAGAGCTAAAATCACTAGATGGATCCAGCCCCCTCCCTCTTTTCCCATGACTATAAATTTTACTTCTTTTCTTATTTACTTTCACCATTGAAAAAAGGTCCATTTAAAAAGTGAGCTTACTCACCAGGTGGGTCTCCCAGACATACACAGCTCTCGCTGTAAAGCCATACAGAAGCCTGTTAAGCGGCCTGCTGCCAAGGACTGGCTTTAGATCTATTTATAGCATAAACATGGTGAAGGCCAGATAAGTCTTATTAGCCTATTTAGCAGCTATTTGAAGATTTGTTTATTTCAGATGCAATAACTTAAAAATAACTGCATAAGCTTCAGTTTCTTCAGAACATTTTAAAGCTTAAGCAACACCCTATAAAGTTTGTTACCAACACTACTCTTGAAAGCACTTCACACCTTTAATAACTACAGAGTATGTTACATTAAAGGATGTAATGAATTCAAAAAAACTGAACAATCACAGCAAACAAGCCATTCATTACATCACTTTCAAGTAAAAGCCTGTATATGGATACTAAATCAGCAAGACAAATTCAAGAACTAATACCTTTTTGTAACTGGATTTAAATAAGCTAATTTCGGTCTTTGGCACTGGGTCTCAGTAACAGGAGAGAGGATTAAAATCACAGACCCACGTGGCTAAAACAGACGAGTACACATTACTGCTGCACAGATGCCATTGCAGACAGAAAGATGTAACTCAGAAAAAGAAGAGAGGAATGTGATGAAAAGATTAAAAAACAAAAAAAAGAATCTGAACTCAGTGTGTGCAATGGGGTGAAAAGGAAGATACTTGAGGAGCATGCCAAAAAAAAAGCAAAGAAAGCTCTATTAGAATCACTTATGGCCACATTAGTGTAAATCAAAGTCTTAAGAAAAAACTTCCTCTCAGGAAACACAAATTGATTCACAATTAAGAAAGAAAAGAAAAAAAAGAAAAAAACCCCCAACAAGTAAAGAACAAGCACAACTGGCAACTATTTATGAACTGCAAGCAGTTGGGCATATTTTGTTACAGGAAATAAAACAATTGATGATGACCCAACTTTACTATGTCTCACTTTCAATGTGAGGTGTACCTTAGTATAACATCCCACTGATTTACATTTCTGTTTAAATTCCACTATCACTTTAAGAGGAGGGAAGGGGAAATCAACTTCACAATTAAACAAAATTAAATAATAGTTTTAAGTTAAGCTCATTGTTTTCCAGTCCTGTGCAGAAGGATATTCACTTCTGGTTTAGTAAAGGTGGTCCAATGACCTAGTCAAATGTCTACATTAATTTAGCGGAGACTGAAGCGGAAAAAAGAACTACCTTGTACCCAGGTGTTTCACCTACTGTTATTATCTCCTTTCTCTACAGAAGTCCACATAGAAAACCTATGAGGAACATGCATGTACATTCATGTTTCTCTGACAGATGCAGTGAAAGACTACCTTTAAAAAACATTCCAATTCTTGCTTCTGTTTACAATGCAAAATGAGAGGAGGCTGTGAAGCCACAAAAACTTTAACAATAATTAGGTTTACTAGCACATAACTCCATGCAAACCTTGTCCATGCTCACAGCTTCAATTATAACAAACGTTAACTGGACTGTGGTGTTCAGAAGGGGGAAAATATCAGGATCCTTCTTAGCTGTAGCTCTATTGTCTTACACCCTTTTAAAGAATGATTTATTTCAGTTCTGTTACTAGCTTTACAGAGCTAAACACAATAGCACCACACTGTGGGAGAAAGCATCGTCATACATGCATAGTGAATGAGGCAGCAATTAGGAATTGAGGCATCATAAGAAATGTTTCCAAATGTTTTGTTAGTTGTGTATGCCCCTCAGGTTTAGAAGGATATGAGGTCTGGAATGCTGTCTAGTAACTTTCAGTACTAAATGAAAGATCCAACTTAAGGTGACAAACTTAAAGGTATATTACAGCCAGATTTTCAACATATTTCTGATCACAGCAAACTGGAGCACGTAGAACCGTGCATCCCATTCCTACTATTTTTATAAACTGTGAGATTTTGAATACAGTATCAGAGGCCATTCCACTCTCAGAAACATCAAAAGCAGCTGCCACATGCAAACCTGGGTTGGATCCAATTAAAACCTCAAGCCTTCAGCCTATGCTGAGGAAACTTGCCACAGAGCTTATAAAAACCACGAGATGTACCATCTATTTCTCTAAATCATGTACACAGAATCAAGAGTGGTTGAGGCTAAACGGAACCTCTGGAGGTCATCTGGTCCATGCCCTTGCTCAAGCAGGGCCACCTAGAGTAAGCTGCCGAGGACCATCGGCTTTTAAATATCTCCAAGGATGGAGACTCCACAACCTCTCTGGGCAACCTGTGCCAGTGCTTGGCCATTCTCAGAATAAAAAAAAAACAACTGTTTCCTGATGTTCAGACAGAGCCTCCTGTGTTTCAGTTTGCGCCCGTTGCCTTTCTCACCTCCCTCCACCTCCTGGTAACACTCCTCCTTAGGCAGCCAAGGATACCATCAGCCCTTCTTTGTGGCAAGGGCACATTGCTGCCTCATGTTCAACTTGGTGTCCACCAGGACCCCCACAGGGCCTTTTCTGCAAAAGTCCTTTCCAGTTGGTCAGCTCCCAGCATGTACTGGTACATGGTGTTGTTTCTCCTCACCTGCAGGACCTTGCACACTTCCCCTTGTTGAAGTTCATGAGGTTCCTGTCAGCCTGTTTCTCCAGCCTGTCAAGGACTCTCTGGCTGGCAGCATGACCCTTTGGTTTATCAGCCACTCCTCCCAGTTTGGTGTCATCTACAACTTTGCTGAGGGTTCCCTCTGCCCCATCAGCCAGGTCATTAATGCAGCTCACTGTCTGCTCATCCAATCCATACTCCATCTTCTTTATGAGATCTTATGGGAGACAATGTCAAAGGACTTCCTGAAGTCTAGGTAGACAATATCTAGAATGAGTGGCGTTCCTCAGGGGTTGGTATTGGGACCGGTGCTGTTTAACATCTTTGTTGGTGACATGGACATTTGAGTGCACCCTCAGCAAATTTGCCAACAACATCAAGCTGTGTGGTGCAGTTGACATGCTGGGGGGAAGGGATGCCATCCAGAGGGACCCTGACAGGCTTGAGAGGTAGGCCCACATGAACCTCACGAAGTTCAACAAGGCCAAGTGCAAGGTCCTACACGTGGGTCAGGGCAATCCCAAGCACAAATACAGGCCAGGCGGATTGAGAGCAGCCCTGAGGAGGACATAGGGGTGGTGGCTGACGAGAAGCTCAACATGACCCAGCAATGTGTGTTTGCAGGCCAGAAAGCCAACCATATCCTAGGCTGCATCAAAAGAAGCATGACCAGCAGGTCAAGGGAGGTGACTCTCCCCCTCTTCTCCACTCTCCCCACCTGGAGTACTGCATTCAGCTCTTGGGACACCAGCATAAGAAGGACATGGACCTATTGCAGCGAGTCCAGAGAAGGGCCACGAAGATGATCAGAGGGCTGGAGCACCTCTCCTCTGAGGACAGGCTGAGAGAGTTGGGGTTGTTCAGCCTAGAGAAGAGAAGGCTCCAGGGAGACCTTATAGCAGCCTTCCAGTACCTAAAGGGGGCTGACAAGAAAGCCAGAGAGGGACTTCTTGGAAGGGCATGTAGTGATAGGACAAGGGGTAATGGCTTTAAACTGAAAGAGGGTAGATTTAGATTAGATGCAAGGAAGAAGTTCTTTACTGTGAGGGAGGTGAGGGGCTGGAACAGGTTGCCCAGAAAGGTTGCAGATGCCCCATCCCTGAAGTGTTCAAGGCCAAGTTGGATGGGGCTTTGAGCAACCCGGTCTAGTGGAAGGTGTCCCTGCCCCTGGCAGGGGGGTTGGAACTAGATGATCTTTAAGGTCCCTTCTAATCCAAACCATTCTATAATTCTATGAATATCCCTTGCTATCCCTTCATCTACCTTGATCTTTTTTCATAGAAAAAAAAAAGATGGAGATGTACCAACTGCAAGTAGGGACCAAAGGAAAAAAAAAAAAAAAAAAAGAGAAAAATCTAGCATCCGATTAAATTTCAAACATTTGGCCTATGAGGACAAGCTGAGGAAAATGAGCTTGTATAGCCTAGAGAAGAGAAAGCATAACAGGGTACGTAGCAGTAGTCTTTCAACACCTAAGAGGTTGTCAAGAAGATAGAGCCAAGCTCTTTGCTGATGTATACAGTGGAAGAATGTGCCACAACAGTCATAAAGAGAAACAGTGAAGGTTCCACCTGCATATAAGAAAAACATTTTTCCCTAGTAAAATAACTGAACACTGGAACAGGCTGCCTATGGAAATTATGGCTCTCTATCCTTTTCTAGACCCAACTGGACAAAGCCTTGAGCAATCTGCTTCAAGCGGATTGGACTGAAGACCTCTCAAGGGCCCTTTAATCTGAAAGATTCTATGAAATCAATTTTACTTTATGTTTGCAGTGGCCTAACAGCACACCCATAGTGAGCATAGACAGCATAACTCATTCATTCCCAAAACCTCATTCACTTATCTGAGTCTTCAGGGGGTTTTGTTTGTTTTGCCAAAGGAACAATGCAACACAGATCTTATTTATCCATCCTGCTGCCTCTGGACTGATGGGTCACCATATGGGAAAGAAAACTGCCACAGCAACAAAGTCTTAAAGTGATATTCTTCATTTTCTCACCCATAAATCTTCAGACATTCAAACAGGCCAGCAGCAAGAGAGTTTGTACTGCATTCATACTATGCAATACATTAAGCATCTCCAGTCTCATTAGTCTGAGGCAGAGAGTTGACAACCACCTGCTTCTTTCCAGCAGCATAAAAGACAGAAAAAATCCGTGGGGAGGAGGGACAGAGCACCATTTCCTATTGTTAACTGAATATAAACAACTGTCTGATTGACACAAAACCCCATCCTCTGACTGCATCTATACACGGGAATCTTCTTTTTCAGTGACAGATAAGATGATCACACAATTCTATAGAGACGCAGCAAGCTGAGTGGCATCGCAATATCTTGCATGTTTTTAAGAAGGAAATGTAAAAATTACAATGCTTGATTTCTGCTAAACCAGTATACCAAAATACTCTATGAGCAAAGGCTAAATTTTTTATTGTATCTATACAGAAGGTTCTTTTACACAAAAGCAGCACTTAAGTAGAAGGTAATTTCCAGGTTTATATTTGTAAAATGGGTATTTCAACATGGCAACATCCTTCCAGGAATGTTTAATCAAGTGCTCTTTCTTTGTAACGTGCCAACAACAGCAGCGCTGCAAGCTGAATTCTATCTGTTGGTAACCTTGTACAATCCTGCCCTTACTCAAGGAGACTATGATATAGGAAATCATTGCCAGTTTAACAACCGTATGCTGACTTCTATGCAACTCATTCAAGTCTAGACAGTAGATTTAAGCCACTCTGGTTACAGTATTCACACTGCACATCACAGGAAAGGTGGAAAGAGTCACACTTACTAATTAGTCCTGGCTAATTTTAAGTTTGCAATACTAACAGGTTTTGTTTCTTTCTTTCTTTTTTTTCTTAAACCAATGACTTATATGCATCATGTGGAAAAGTTAACAAAGAACAAAATACAAAGAATCTCAAGAAGCAGAGAAACTTAACTCTTTCAGAAGAAAGACAATAGAAGTACCAGTATGTAGCTACAAGAAATCCACAGGACTCAGAATCATAATGTTAACATGGAATACATTGAGTGCTTTGCTTTAGGAGACTAAAAAAACCCCACAATGCCCTCCCCCACCCCACCCACTCATACCCCGCCCACCCCACCCCCGCAAAAAACCCCACCAAAACCCCAAACCAACTGAACAAAATATCTGCTGTGACCTCAAGATTTAGAAAAAGTCTGACTATCAAAAGGTAAAAAGTCTTCCATTTTCTGTGTTGTCTGAAAATAATAGGTCTGTCAACTGGGAGTGAGTCACCAAATTTTGTCCAGAAAACGTCTTCAAGCTAGGTTGTACCAACAGATAAACACATTAATAATATTTTTAATATATTAAAAATCTGCATAACCTTAGCATAATGTTATGGAGTTTGTATTAAAAAAAACCTAAATAACTTTTAGTAAATTGTGAATTTATATCTATTTACAAGACAGCTGCAGTAAGATGCATGCATACAGGATCAGAGAATCCAAGCTGGCACAGAGCTGTCAAACCTAGTTATAACCAACTGTTGTTTCCTCTGTCAGAGTTGAAGCATGCTTTCATCCCTCACCTTGTCTGTTCGTGCAATTGTTCCCTAACCTGCTTTAGTCTGAATGAGCTAGGTTAGAAAGATATAATATTTGAAACATTTAAATTAACACAGTTCATTTAAAATTAAAGGAGCTGTGCCATAAGCGCTAGGCAGAAGGGGGGAGGAAGAGCAAGAATGAAGATTAAGGAGTACTTTAATCAGTTAAAATATAGGATTAAGAAACAGGGAAAATATAACTTGAGATGGCCGACAGAAGTCAACTGTTACCTCCCATGATTATCCCCTGTGATTCATCTCAGTACAGTTTCTGAAGTCAACATTTTTGTTCATAGCTTACTTTAACATACTAATAACCTCTACTCCGTTCATGCCGCGAAACGGCACACAAAGAAATAAATCATTGCAATTGAAAAACATTCTACTTAAAAGCCACTGAATATTGGAGGAAGAATTGATGGCAATAACCTTGTCAAACATTCCATCCCTACTCACGAATCAATCTTTACACCCTTCTGCCTGTTCTGCTTTGCTAAAGTAGTCTCTGTCATGTCTGATTATCACCTCACTAATCCTAATCTTGCCTTCCATGATTCTCATCTCACTTCCATTCCTCTTCCCCTAGACCTTCTCAGGCACCAGCTGCTGCTTTTCCACAACCTTTAGCTCAGCTGGCATGTTTTTCCTCTCACCTTTACAAACATTCTGTTATTAACCTGTAAATTAATTTCTACTTGCTGCTCCTTTTCCCTCCCTCAAGCCATTTTCTCTGTCCTTGCAGGCTGGCAATCACAATCTTCCTCCTCTGGTTGGTTATTCAATTTCATTTTTCAAACACAGTTCCTTATTCCTTCCTTCCTATCAACCTACTCTACTCATCCTTTTCCCTCCCTCTTTCTCCCACATTCACTCCTGGTAGGAATCTTTCCCTCAGCAGCTTCCAATTCCAACTTCTGTTTCCCCCTTTCTCATCCTGCAGCAACTGCAAATGCACCCCTGAGCAGAACTGGGCTGGAACATGCTCCACTTAAAAAAACAAGCCTCCAGAATCCACTTGGCCAGGACTTCAATGACTCCTGCTCCCTCCCCTTCAGGAACAACAACAACAAAAAAGGCATAACACTGAGAAGTTAAGCATTTATTTTAAACTAGGATTTAGTTTTTAAACAAAATATATACATTTTCAGAGATTGCTATAGCAGCCCTAAAATTTGAAGTCCTTCACTTACCAAACACACATAAATAACGAATCAGTTGTATATTTAAGACTTGCTATGAGAACTCTTAGAATTATTCTTTTTCTGATGTATTAGCCTTATATGTACCAATGACTGCTTTTTCATACTTTTCCCATAAAATGTTATAATACTGTAATTCTTAATGAGAAAATGAGAGCATTTTACACTTTAAATTACCTTGTATTCTCTAGAACCTATTCGCTTGTTCTTTTCTACAGTCTTAATTTCTTTATATTTATCCTCTTTACAGAAGTTTTATATGTTGAACCTAGAATGCAACTCTAGCCTATTTCATAGAATTCTAAGAACTTAAGAAGTCCATTTAAATATTGACATCTATTCTATATATTCCTTTTCCTAAGAGTTCTTCTGAAGTTGTTAAAGCTGTCTTTGAGACCATTAATGAAATTCTTCAATTTTTACCTTTACTACTTTCATTATGATATACCTTATGTCTTTTTATATGAGCTAGAAATAGTGTCTTCTATTATTGCATATAAGATGGTTCACCTGAAAAACTGATTAAACCAGTCTGACTCTCCAAAGGAAAAAAAAAAACCCACCAAACCAAAAACCAGCATTCATGAGCTGAACTGTACACAAAGAGCCAGAAGGAGCAGATCATATTTTTATGGATATACTGAAATCCTAGATGGCTCTAACACTTCTCCTGCTCCAAAGGCTTAAGTACTCTTCATTCCAGCAGCATTGAACAAGACGCATAAACAGCATTAGAAGCTCCAACCTGTACAGTGTAGTTCCCTTCACAGGCAAGAATACAATCTAAATTCCCCACTACCTGTAGCCCTGTAACAGTGTATTCTTGCGTACAGTCACCCAGCTAGAACACCTGTAGAGCTCCACATCTAAGTCTGACTTCTAACATAGTAGTAGGGGCACTCGGTCAAACTCAGGTCTCCAACAGCCAGGGCTGGTGCACTAACCATGCACTGGACAAAAAGAATTTGCTTCTTACTCTCCCTCCCCATCCCCCTTCCCCCCAGTTTTCATCAAAAGTAACCATGCTTGATGACCTCCGCACCGAGTTCAAGATATTCTAAAACAGCCAGACTTGACCTGAGAAAGCTTATGTCAAAATATTCAGAGTTTGAGGAGAAGTTTTGCACTGTTTCCTTCACTGCTGCAACATAACAGAGCTCAAACCTATCCTAAGCAACTACCTCAGCAGATCAGATTTGAGCATGAGTTTGTAGACTTTGCTGAAGCACACTGCTAATTTATTGCTCCCAAATGTAAGTATCAATGATTTTTGACACCATGTGAAATTAAGGTACAGATGAAGCTCTAAATAAGTAACAACAACAAAATAGTAATAATAAAAAGCAAACCACAGCATACAACTGAGGCTCTGCTAGGCTTCTGAAAGTAGAAATTGGGCAAAATCCTTGGTCTAAATGTAGCCCGGAATCAATTCCATTTAACACACAGATGTAGATTTTTCCTGGACAGTTCTATTCAAGCAGGGACTGGAACTGACCAATAATTTTAGAAAGTACGCTATACAACTAAAGCTAATTCTGTGGGGAAAAAAATTAAGATGACACTTTAGAAATATTAAGCGGTATTTTTTTTTTTAATGTAGAACTTCATACCTAGAAACTGCACATTTACTCTTATCAGGACAAAAAAAACAATGATGAACTCAATGCCATTAAACCACAGATAATTTTCCCTTCAGTTTGTCACAATATAAAAGCTCAAACTTTTAATTTGCTTTTATACCTTATAACCCATAAGAGATGTGAATATGCTTCAAAAACATCAGCACTGGGGATATTTGGAAAAACATAATTGTTTCATTCATCTTAAAGCAGTGATGGCAAAATACTAATTGAGATAAAACTCAGTATGAGTGACAGGTACAAAAAAAGTAAAAATTACATCTTTTGACTGGACAGAACAGCATGAAAGTATTTTAGCAAGTAGTTTTCTCTGAATATAAATTACTTTTTCTGATGTAAGGTATCTGACAGTCTTCAGTCTTTGTTGAGACCTTCAGACAAGTCAGAGTGGGGTGGGGGAAGTCCCAGAAATGGACTTAAAACAAATTAACACAAAACTTAACATCCAGTTACATTTTGAATAAAAAAAGGATTGCAGATACTACAGTAAGTGCATCTACCTGGCCTGCCTCAAGTTTGGGTGCAGACAAGGCTCAGTCTTGGCAATGAGTAACTGGCAAAAGAGAACTGAAGCATGCATCCTGACTGGTGGTGAAAGCCTTTGGTAGACATGGTAGCAGATGATAAATCTTACACAGCCTTCTGCAGAGATGCAACTTCAGTACAGCTACAACAAGTAGGAAAAAGTTCCAAGGCTGTAGTGCATGAACCTTCACAGCTGGAGTAAGATTGAAATGCTGAAAGGTAGGGTTTACTGCCAAACAGTTTGTACGAAACTCCCCCCCCCGCTTTTTTTTTTTTCCCCCAACATACTAAAAATTATGCTATGCATATGCTTTAAAAATAAACAAATGAACAAACCCCCTTTTTCCCCCACAGACAGTTATCAGCTTATTATAAAAGTCTCTTGGGTAAGCTTAGCCATATTTCAGAAGTTAATGTACTAATTAAAATAAGAAATTGCAGCAGCTAAGTAAAGTTTTCTTTAACCAGTTTGTCCAAGCATTAATTTCAAATCTATCCTACCTTGCAAAAAACAAGTCTCATTTACTTCTACCTGAAGATCCAGTGATATGTTAGTAGGAACTAGGCAGAATGATGGTCACTGCTATTACCTGCTTTTTCTCTCCACGTTCAATTGAGAAGCAGCTGAACAGGTCTGAACTGTCACCTTAACTAGCCCCTACCAATGGAGATCCTGTTCCTGATTCTCAGTGCAAACACATACTACAAATTGAATCAAAACCCCCTTCCTCATTTTTATGTTAAAGTGCAACTGAAAGAACTAAAGGAACCCTCTGCACACCTCTTGAGATTCAAATCTTGCTTCTTTTCTCCCCTCTGGGTGCAGACTTGAAATGCAGAATAAACACGGTCTTCTCTATACCTAGGGTATTTTCCCTCTGAATACAAAGGTGATCCCCCCATTTGTTACAGAAATCTTACCCAACACCAGCTGCTATAGCCAAAATCAGATCCTACTATGGCCAAAACCAGAATATGTAATCCATGAAAAGAGTGCTCTAAGATATCTAGAAATCATTTTACATAGTTCAACCATATATCTAGGGTAACATTTTTATTTTTTTTTATGGTTGAGGCACACTTTCAGAATTGATTATCTATTTCCAATTGATTGCTCATTTCCTATCTTAAGGAGAAAGCACTCCCTTCATAAGGCTAGAAAACTCCATCTTTACAGTCTTGTCCTTTCTGGAAGAATCTGCCCCGAACAAAGCTTTAATGCCATTACTTTATTATTGAGAGTCTAATCTGAATGCGGCTTCAAACACAAGCTGGAGGAAGATTATGCCAAACTAGAAGAAGTTTTTTTAAAATATGTATATTCAAAACTGCTAATGATCTCCTTGTCCTCCTCTTTCTGGGCTTTTTTGGAACATTCAAGGAAGGTGCTGGCCTGGTTCTTAACAAAATAATTTCTACACATGGGATACTACAGATGGGTATATTTACTATATGACACTCCTCTGTAACAAACTAGATTCCAAATATCACATGGTCCATGCATCACTAAGGTAGCATCACTGAAAGGGAGCCAACACCAAAAGCCTCTTCTCTCACTACTGTTTTCCAACATGTGACAACCACACGTAGTCTACTGAGAAGCAGAAAATATTTGCCTGAGAGGTAAAAAAAATTGATATCATCTGTGCTTTCCTTCTAAAACCAAACACATGTAATCTTTCTGATAAACTGGTTTCCTGGCTTAACTGTTTTCCTGAAGACACGTCACTGTTCACACAGCAATTTGCTTTCCGGTGTACCCTGATTCCTATCCAGGTAAAGATGAAGGTTTTAAAAGTAATTGCTCTGTATTTGGAAAACTGGCCAAAATCTCTGAAGAGAATGACTCAGTGGGAAACTTATGAAAGGGAAGGGGGGAGAGACACTCCTTTTAATGCAGATTTTTTTTTTCAGTCTAGCTTAGGCCTCAAAACTGTAAGAACATGAGTAAAAATGACAAGGCAGGGGGAACACATCTGAAGGAACACTGCTTGGCAGATTTTTTTAGAACTTCATTATATACATTTTACTATGAAATGTAAAAATCTTTGAAAGTGAACATTTGCACGGAAACTTTTCTGGACAAGACAAAGAATTTGATCTGCAATATTAATATTGTGAACATTTTCTACTATTTGCTGTCAACTTCTTCACAGGGAAATAATTCCCATTTTACAGAATTACCTGTGTAAATCAGTAAGATTTTCATATACTACACAAACATTACAAACTGTTTACATAGACCAACATGGACTATAATTTAAATAAACTTTTTATGGCAAGTGTCCGACTACAGTTAGAATCTTACTACTAGACAGGTTTTCTCAAGAATGTAAACCAAGAAACCATTTTAACTGATGAAAGAGCATATGCTAATCAGTTTTCATTAGCAAGTCACCTCCAACATAATACTGAAAAGCTGAACATGATTTTTTTCAGTCCACTCTGAATGGCACCAAAGATTCATAAATACACTGACAGTTTTGGATACTGGATCATCCCAAACCATATCAGCATATTTACCTTGTTGATTACTAGCTTGCTAATAATTAGAAATAGCCCTTCCCAACCTACCTGTTAGAAAAGACAAGGTAACAGATTACATACGCTTTACTGAGAAACAGGACTAGGGAAGATATAGAAAACATCTGAAACAACTGGAAAAAAACCAACAAACAAACAAACCAAAAAAACCACCAAAAAATAAAGGATACTTTCACATTAGATGGATACTGTCCACCTTCGCATTAAGTATGCCAGGATCAAAAATTTGCTCCTGAGCAAGATACTGACCATAACAACTCAGCTCATATCCATTAAAGCAGACAAGAATACAGGGGTTTTGCATGTTTCACAGGGTCCTAACTCCAAACAAGAAAAACGCTTAATTAGCACTTGGCCAAATATGAATTTGGACTTAGCACACCTTTGTGCATTTGAGCCACTCCAAAGAATGTTGATCAAAAGATCCTTGCATGTCATTAATGAACAGCATACTTTCTGAAGGTTTAAAAACAACAATTTCTCCAAATAGCATTTAAGCTGATAAGATGCAAGATCATATTTAAGTTTACTAGAAGTGAAGGAGAATGAGGGGAAAAAAATGAAGAATTTTACCACCAGCCCATTTACATGTGGATAAAGTTTAAAAAACAAGAACAAAACCAAAAAACCCACAGTGTTGATATTATCTCTCATTTAGTAACAGGGCAGGATCACACCCCTTCAAACCAGCTTACTGGCATAATGTTTTCCACAGAACACATACGCTCCTGCAGAAGATATGTTACAGTTTCAGACTTGGGAGATGCGACTTTCTCCTCTCCCTTGGAGGCTTATATTTTTGGAAGTAACAGGACCTTGAACATGGGCAGTAGGCATGCAAGTTTCCATTTCCTGAGATTTCAAGAGTTATCCTGTAAACCAGCAGCAGCTTAACAGAAGTAGCAGGGAGAAAAAAAGAAGCATTTTTTAATTATTCTTTGAGTACTACCTCTACCCGCCCCAAAGCCACAGAGATTAGATAAAGTAGAAAAATATAAAAAATATTTTCTGCTAGTTACAGTATACAGGAAAGATTGGAGCAAGTTTGTAATTATTAGATATAAAACATGCTTGTGTGCTCTTCCCCCAAACCAAGAGGGTAGGGAAGCACAGTCAACCTGCTAGAATAAAAGCTTCCCCCCCCCCAGCTTTTATGAATATTGGGGGGGGGGGGGGGGGGGGGGGGGGGGGAGCATCACATACTAGGTACCTGAACTGTCATCAGGACTTTTCAGGAGACAGTAACAAAACAGGTTACTGTGTACCACTCCCTCTAAGGAAAACAATCCAGGTCTCAACACTACGGTCTGCAGTTGGCTGCAAATTCAAAGATAAAACTGTAACAATGACACTTTTTCAAAGGATCTTGTAACTATGAGGACTAGAGAAACTTTTTGTTAGTTTTGATTTCAGAAACTGAAGTTGTAGTTCGATTCTGCAGCAAGCCAGTTTCCATGGGAGCAAAATTCTGATTGACAGACATCCTACGGTCTGCTGGGAGGCCAGTGAGTCTGAAGAAAACTAAATGAGATCTCAGAGTAGGCCAGCACATACAGTGTGAAACAACATATAAAAGTATTAATATGAAAAATAAATGGAAAGCAAAGTGGGGGAAAAAAGGCAGAAAGAAGCTTTGGCAGAGCTACTGAGGAGCTTTATATTATAACAGAAATACTGAAAGAATGAAAACTGGCAGAGAAACCCTTAAAAAACCATTAAGGTATATTGACACTGAAATCAGAAGTAAAATGTTGGTACTGAAGAGACTAGCAAAAAATAAAACTGTTCTATATTCATTAATCAACCAACAGAGAAAGCAGAGTCAGATCCAGTATAATCCTTTCTTCAAGATATTCTGAAAGCACTCTAAGGTGTAGGAAGGAGGAGGATGAACAGAACCACTTTTTACAAAAGATATAAATATGCATAAAAGTGGTGTAAGACAGCATATTAATCTCTAAAACCAAACTATAACCATTCTGAAACGTCTCTTAAAATTACAGAAAACAAACTAAGATTAAAAACTTAAGGTATTGTATCACAGTAAGAACAGTAACAGGAGTGTGGCTTGCAAATGTTTAACAGCCAAAACAAGAGCAAAAAAGTGCTGAAAGTTTGCTTATTAACTACAGCTGTATCTGAAGATGAGGCAAGGAAGAATACAAGATAATTCTCTTCAGAGAAACTCCCTAATGTTTTCTAAAGGAAATAAACACAGGACACAGCTATCTTCTTCACTGATACAGGCTTTACAAAACAAACTCTTCTAACAGCAGTCAGTCATGAAATCCAGCCAAACTTTGTCTTTTTAAGAGTACAGATGAAAATGTAGGACCAAATAGCAGCTCAAGATAAATTTCGTCAAGAAACTAGAGATGGCAGCAAAGTCTCAAGCTATCAACTGAGGGTAAGAGAAAAAGTTAAATGAAAAGGAAAGTTCTGAATAATTCTTACAGCTTTATTCAAAAAGTAAACATTTCAAGTTGTTTTTTTCTCTTTCCTTTTTTAAACAGTGACAAAAAAAAATTGGAAACCCATTAGAAAGAACAGGTATAAACCACAGTAAGGCTTTATTTTTAAATGCAATGACTTCACAGATCAATTTTTAGCACATATCAGAAAAAACATTTTAAAACAGCTTTCAATAAAATATGCGTATTTGAATCTACCACGTATCAGTATTCTCAGAAGTAACCACTGATTCCTGAATGTTCCAGCCATATATCTGAAACCACACTTCAGGACAGTATTATTCTCATGCTTTTCCTCAGCTTTGCAACTGTAACAAATACTAGAAAGTTGCGTATAGGCTCAGTTTCAGGGAGAGAATTTTCAACTCTTAGTTTTCTGCAACACTTTAAATTTTTTAAAAATACATTAGCAATATAGGAAACTAAGCCCTATTCTGAAAAACAACAAATATTCAGGGAAAGAATCACAAAAGTTTCACAAAGTGATCTCACCTTTCTGCTAAATTGCATCCCTGAGAATACCCTAAAATTCTATACTTCTGAGTTTGCTGTTTAATTCTAAAACAAAAGGATCCTAGCATATTGAAAAGCACTGTCTCAACAGCAACAAATAGCTCAGTATCTCACAACTACAGAATACCCAAACCAGCACTTCTGCTACATATTTTGCCTAGCTACTAACTGGGACACATTCTCAGAACCAACCTGCTGGTCCATGCCCAGTGCAGCGGCAGCTACTACTCACTCATCAGTGCTTGGAACATTCACTCCGAAATTGGGAGGCACATATTCAAGTCCTTCCCTAAAAGCACTAACCAGGCTAGAAGATATGGGAAACAAAGGTATTCTCAACACGCCCAGCTGATGTTTTATGGAATCATTTAATATTCACCAGATCACTAAGAAGGGAAAAGAAGCATCCATGATGATCAGACTTACTAAGCAAAAAGAAGACATCTGATTCCCAGTCCCTGTTCTGAGAGAATTTTAAGTATTTCATACATACAACACAAGGAAACCAACTCTACAGATGACAATCTATTTGAAAATATCCCTAACCAGCAGAGCAAACAGACAATTTACATTTGAAAACTTCAAACAACGAAGAAACTAAGAATCCAAGAAAGGAGATACAACTGTAAGAGCTGAGAAAGTATCTTGTCTCAATGGCAGCTATGAAGTATTGAATACTTTCCAAGTGGAAGTGCCTACAGCTGACACATTTGAGATCTAAGATTAGAGAAAGAGCTCCTGATATTTTAAACACCCTGTTTACTTTATGCTTTTAAAGATAATTGAACCTTAAGGGCTGAGCATCCGAGAAACCCAGCCAACAGGTAACCATTTTTTCTACAGAGGAAAAAAGAAAAAAAAAAGGAAAGAAAAAAAATCTAATAACTGTAACTGAGCAAAACAGTTCTGTCTGACCTTCAGTTCTAAAAGCCCGTTTTGTTGCTTTCATCTCTGTAGTGCTGAAGCTCTGAATTAAGACACTTGCAGGAACACACTAAGGAAGAAATTATCTCTAGTTTAGGGGCTGCAGAAAGGAAAACAGTGGTTTTTGTAAGCAGAAGTTGGTACTTTTCAATCTAAACTTGATCTAGATATACTAACACAGAACTTTTCCTAAAGAACAAACAAACAAACCAACCAAAACCAAAACCAAACACCCAGCAAAAATTTTAATTTAAACAAGTTCTTGATCAATACAATTCATTTTAAATTTAGTTTTAGAGCAAAACAAAATCTGAAAAAAGGTAGCTCGGGAAACTTTTGGGTTTGAATTTATTGAATTTCCCCAAATATGCTATCAGTACTTCTGCACTAATCACATCAGAACTAGAAGTAACAGACTTAGATTTGGGTTCTATAAAAATCAGAAGCACTCACAAACATTAAGCTTGCTTGCACTTTAGAGGACATCCAGCTGCTAATATTTAAGCCCTGAAGGACCCAACAAAACACATGCACACTTGAAGAGCATCTGACCAGGTCATAAACTAATATGCTTCAAAGAATTAATTAAAATATTCAAAAAATAAAAATCCCAGATTTACAGTTGCCTTCCTAATTTTAATTTGACTCTATTGTGTATCCAATTTAAATCCCGAATGAGGTGAGGTCCTGACATAAAGTTAGTGCTTGGTTTTAATTACAGGGAGTGTCTATGTGTACAGAAAGAAGAAAGAAGCAAAGTAAGAACATAAAAGCAATTAAGTGGGATTTTTTTTGTGTGTGTGTATGTTAATAATTGTTTGTTAATATGCAACTTATTTTTTTCCTTTAAAAAAAAAAAAATCTTCCCCTTTTTTCCTCCCCTTTCCACACCATTTTCTGGGTTGTTGCAGGAAAGCATTTGGAGGCTATCTTTCAGCTTATTATGCAAAAAAGCCAAACATGTTTTAAAAAACAACAATAAAGCATTTTAGGATATGGCCTTAGTAGTTCCTGGCTGTCAAACGTGATGAGAGGAAAGGGGTCCTGCACACCTTATCTCTCTCCATCCCTAAGTCTTCTACTTTGAGCTAGCCCTGACTGCACTGTAGGTCTAGTCAAACCAGTGAAAACAGCAGAATAACACATTCAACAAGTGAATATTTTTGTAGTGCATCTGACTTCTATAGATCATATGAATGCTAAAGCTGGTAAAGAGGAAGGGTAGATCATGCAGGGCATGGAAGCACATAAAGAGAGCAAGACCTCCCTCTTCCAGCAGCAGCAAACTTAATTCAGCTCACATTACAAAATTGCACTCATATACTCCCACAGTGACTCATACAGGGGCAAAAAGAGGAGAAAGGCTACTGCTACCATGTTTACAGAATCTACACACCAGCTACAACTCAATACAGCTCTCCTTCAGGAATCATGATATACTTAAAGAGGCTGCAGGATTATGGATATGCAGAATTTCACCTCAAATCCTGCCCTGGTTAGCTGCTCTACAGCTAGACCAGCGCTGACCAGACAGTTGTTTTCTCTAAACCCATCTGAACCCAACCTATTTGGTCCTGCTGAATTAAAATTCAACCCCGGCAAAACTAAAGAGCTCCACAAAGATCTGCTCTGTTCCAGGAAATGTTACTAGGTCAGATTGGTATGGATGCAGGAAAGATCCTATCACTGAAATGTATCACTCCCTAAATTTTTTTTAATGTTCCCAGGCTACCCTCACCCCCACCTTCTATATCATCTTCTCCTAACCAGTAAGAGGGGGATGGAATGGTGGTTTGGAGAAGGGAGATAAGATTGCCTCACTTGTTTCTTTGCTGTGCCTTCCATTTACAGGTGTATAGATCCCTCTAATCGAGTGTAAATTAGTGCTTTCCCACAGTTCAAAACTGTTCCCCTCTGTTCAGTATCAGGAACAACATCTGGAGACAAAAAAAAAAAAAGGAGAAAAGTGGGCAGCTGACAACTCCATTTGCAGCAACAGCTGCAGGATTTCCCTGGAGCAGGGCAGAAGTAAAGTAATAGGAGACCCTTTTGGCTGGCTTCTCTAAGCTAGAGCATCAGGAATGCAGCCAAAGGTTTTACTCATAGACCCTCTCCCCAAAACAAAATTGGGAGAATAAAGTAGAGGAACATGTCTAAAGATCTTGTCAGGGCAAGTTAAACTTCCCTTTAGGAGAAATACTAAGAACTTTTTTCTTTTGGTTTGTGGGTTGGTTTTGTTGTGGTTTTTGTTGTGTTTGTTTTGTGGTGGGTTTTTTTGTTTGTTTGGGGTTTTTTATCCCACCCCCACCCCCCACCCCACCCCCCTCTGGAAAGAGCACTACAGTATTCCATCAAAAAGGCAGAAGAGGTGAGAAGTTTCAGGGTGAAAAACAGGGACCACCTTTGTAAAGGGTTTTTTGTTTATTTATTTATTTTAAAAAAAGACAACGGCTCTAATACTGGGAAAGTCCATAATGAATCCTGAAGGCACAAAAGAAAAATGGATACTTTACATACCCATGTAAGAAGACATCTAGAGACAGATTTCACAAAGTTCTGAGTATCTTAAAGGCCACTGTACCTGAGAAGCCTCAGCCTCACTGCAGCTAAGACCCTTTTCCTTACCCCTACAGCTATTTGGATCTAAAATTTCCAAACATGAACTACCTTCCAAACCCTGGTAACAGTGAGTTTAAATGAAGTCATGAATTAGCTAAGAATCATGTGTTCCCTAGGAAAGGCACACTTTAAAATGGTAAGGGTTTCTCAATCTCAACTACAGCAGAACTGACACTTTGATGAGATGAAACTATTTTTTTCAACTTAGCTGAAAGTGCTTCCTAAACAACTGAACTGAAACAGAACACATTTTATACCAGTTTAAGTGCCCATACAGGACTTAGACCCCAGCTTTTACTCCTAAAAATTGTTCAGAGGCAAGTTCTTTACAGCTTTCTTAATTCACATATCCTAGGAAATTTACTCAGTATTAAATGCTAGGAATAATTGCTTATGTCCACACTATCCAGAAAAGAAAATGGGGATGTTAGTCAAAAATGAAATCAGAGTACCTGCAAGCAGTTACACATGCCACTGGGTAGCCAAAGAAACAGGTGAAGAAGCCAGGTGAAAACTAGTTAACCAAATGCTACTTAGAAACCTCTGGTGGAAGGAAAATATACAGAACTTAAAGGGCACACAATGAACTTTGTAAGTGTGTGAGAACTATGCATCAATTATAAATGTCTTCACATAGCGAAGACATGTTTTAACTATTGGTTTCTGAAAAAGCTAAGTCAATATAGAAATTGACAAAATATTGACAATACAAGAATTCTGACAAATCCTAAGGCTGGAAGGAAAGTACAGCCCCACTGTACCTTGAATGTTGCAATAAAAGACAGTAGTAGCTTTCTGGCTACCCCTTCTTACCCTATTCTAGCAAAAAAGTATGAAAGTAAAAGAGCAAGGCACTTGTTAACCAAGGGAGGGTCACTTCTGTTATTTGAGAATACATTAGGAAATAGTCTATTATAATGCAAAGGTCTTTTATGGTCAAGCTCCAAAAATTATTCCAAACCTTATTTAGCTGTTTCCATTTCAGAAAAAGATATTGGTAAGAATGGGGCTTAAACACTAGTAACACTATTGTAACTGAAATGTCAAAGCTTGCTGTGGACTTCTGTTTGGACAGGGGAGGCATTCCTTTTACCAATAGACATCTCCCAAGAAACATTGTAACTCACTCTGAATACAGCAGAAGTTTATTAAAAGAAGTTACTAACCTGACACTCTAAAACACAGTTCAGTTTACAGCTACACTGAAGTGAAGGCTCTCTCTTGCCATGCTTTGGATGCCTTACCTAGGTATCCTCTTACATGCTTATTTGACATACGCAAAGAAAAAGAAAAGGTTTTCTTGGGGTTCTTTCAGTGTGCATATTACTTGATTAGCACACTATCTTAAGAGATCAGTCTAACTTTTTAAACGACTAGGGAAGATAATTCTGGCCATGCATGTAACACATCCTGTATACGCATTTTCACACTGTATATTAAGAAAAAGTACTCACTCCTGGAAGAAAGGAGAATTCGTAAGAGTTATTTTTATTAGCTCCATAATTTGGCATAAAATACCTACTTTTAACAGCAACCACTTTGAATTCTGAAGTCCCCATTCTTTAGATGGCACATTTAATGTGACTACAGGTTTCTGAAAAGTGATCTTTGGAAACATCATATTAGGGTTAATACTACTCAATTACTGTTCATTGTCATGACATCTGCATAAGAGATTATAAAAAGGCCACTGTATCAGACAGCGGGCTGAGTAGGTGAGTGGCTGTTGACATAAAATACGGGTCTTTTGTTTCCCTAATATTTCTTTATCCTGAAGCATTTCATCTCAAGCATTGTGTTTGAATTGAAATGATTATCAAGGATCACTTGGGTCCCAAAGCCTAGCCCCCATTCTTGAAGGCAACAAAGTTTCATACTATTTTAATAAAAAGATCAACTCTTAACTTTGCAAATCTTCAAGACAAGGTAGCTTTTTTTGTCCCACAACTTCTCATGGACAGCTGCTCCAGAATTTCAGTAGTAAATTGGTCTAAAATATTCTAATTTTCAGCCTCAAATTACTTGGGACTAGTCTGCACACATTTGGTCACCTGCTCTTATCTTCAAGGGCTTCCTTCCCTTGGGTGTTTAAGCACAAAAACATATTTGCAAAGCCCTTGCACAATCTTTCTCCGTTTGCGTTTTCCTAGATGAAGTTCCTTCAAACTCCCCTCTTAAGCGAGCCTCTACTTCCCAATCATTACAGCCATCTTGTTCACATCATAAGGATGTATGCAAGAATGCAGCTGCTTATCAAAACAACACTAGAAAAAGGGACACAAATGGAGAGTACTGATTAAAATGTTGTACTCTGCAACTAGGTATATGAATTCTACCCCATGTTTGGCTACAGTTGAACCTCCGAAGTAGACAGAACCTCTTAAGTAGAAACAGGTCACTACTGCAGTTAAAATCCATAGCAGAATAACTTAGCTAAGGAGATATTCTAGCAACTATACACTTCATATAATCTACTGTTATTTTCCTGAAGTAATGCCCATTATGACCTCATGCTTAAATCAAATATTCATTATAATCTGTTACTCTTAAACACTGGAACACAGAAAAGAGCTGAGAATGTTCCATTAGTACACTAGTATTTCAAACAGTACTAAAAAACTCAAAAGCTAAGCTAGACAAATCACTTTCCATATCCCAGAGAAGCTCCCTTGCCTCTACCCCCTTTCCAAACAGTGAGTACATAATAAAGTTGTTTCACATTTTGATTTGGTTTGTCAACACTATATCCATTAGTTATTTGCATCAGTTTTACAGGAGATGCAAAATTTCAGTGGTGTATTAGAGAAAAAGAACATTTGACAGTCAACAGTATTCTCACTCCTTTGCAGAGAAAATGGAGGCAATAGTGAAAAAACAATATCACTGAAACCATCAAAATACCTCTACACAGTTTTGTTATCACAATACTTAAAATTATTAAAATATTTCTTGGACAAGGAATCCATGAGCTCTCTCCTCCCTTTCCTAAACACTCCCTGACTGGGGCATAAATCTATAGCATCTCCATCTCAGGGTAATAGCTTAGGATGGAACTGCAACCACCATCACCTTGCCTGACTTCAATGGGATACAAGCCTTCATATTTCAGTGCAAAAAAGTCCCCTGTCCCACTGCCCGCCCCAAGACCTTGCAACCTCCCCTCAAATCTCCTGCAGTATTCCAGCAGTCCTGGTAGGCTGCAGAATACAGGAACACCTGCAGGCTCTAGGCACTTTAACCCCTCTTTACTAGATGGAAGACCCCAAGTAGAGAGAATCATCCCATCGTAGGGGAAGGGAGGATGAAAACAAACTAAAATCCTCAAGTGTGCAGTGCAGAAAAGAACTAGACTGAACCCAGCCATATTGCAGAGAATGTCCTGAAAGCTACAATAGTGTTAGCACCAATCATCACATTATACTTTAGCATTAAAAATACCAACAACTGCACTACTACTATGCACAATGATTGTACATATATATGGTCCGCAAATGGAATATGAAATTACAAAAATTTACAGTTTAAGTGACTATTAATAGGAAAACCAACTATTTCAGTTGTGATCAATGCTCTTTTAAACACAAATAAACTTTTATCAACTTTATCACATAGTATTTACAACTTAAAAATTTGGAGAAATTTTTAAGCAACCTGCAATCCTACTGTCAGAAAGATCAGACAATCTTTATGGTACTCCTCTAATGCTAACATAAACTGACATGAATCTTAAGAGGTGCAGAAACTCAAAACCAGATAATGTAAAATAAAGTCCTTGCAGAAGAAGGACTCTATCTATCATAAAAGCCATGCTTCGGTCTTCTAGATTCAATACCAACTAAAGACAGGCATTCTCTCTTTGGCATAAAGAAAACTGCTGCTATGTGTACATGGAATTCCTCTGATAAACTCAGAACAGTTTTCACCGCAGATGAATACCCAAGATGTTTCAACTCTACAACTACTACATTTTATAAACTACTCAGTGTGTTCTGAATGAAAATTTTAATAAAGAAGTACACTTAGCACTATTATCTGTGAACCATCAATCAAACCCATGGTCTGATCAACATAACAAAAGGCTTAGATTGTGTATTTCTCAACCAATATACAGGGAGAATCTCTTCAAAGTTACCTGGAAGCAAGTTTGAAAAAAAATGGTACACCTGTGGTTTTCATCACTACCAGTTATCCTGAGATACGTTAACACATTTTTGAAGGCTAATCTATAAATCCCCAATTTACTTCTTGCTTGAAGTGTGTTTGTGTCGGCCAAGTCTGAAGATGAGACAGTAACCTAGAACATAACACATCTGGTAAGGTAAACTACATGACTAATGTTAGTTCCTAAATACCACTTTTTAAAGTTCAACAAGAAATTGGGATTATTATTCCAATTTTTATCTCCATATAGCTTTCAGTGATGGAAGGGTATACTGGAAATACATGCAAATGAAGATTTCCCTTAATTTATTTTTTTTTAAAGGAAACACAAACTAGAATTTCTCTTTACCCCTCCTGGCCTTTCTTTTCTCCTGCACCCATTCAAAATGGAAAATGCATGCTTGCAGAACTTAAACACTTTAAATATCACATAATAAACAGTTTATCACTGTCATTCCAATCAATTCATTCATACACTATTGCATTGTAATTGTTCCACACTCCAGCACACCAAAAGCTATTATTACTGTGTTCACACAAAGTAAGTCTTACCAGTTTATTGTATGTAAAAGTGTTTAAAGTTTATCCTAAAGATCAGAATATGCCTCAACAAACTGGGCCGCATGCTGTCAGCTAAGAAACTCTCTCCTTACATCTCTAGTAAATTGTATGGGAACTTTGACTAAATATTCAGACATTTTACAGGCAAAGATCTCTTTCCCACACCCTTTGTGAAAATACTTTTTACTACCTTAAATGACAGTGGTAACTAACTATTTAGGAAAGATAAATCACACGTTTTAATATTTCATGTGTCTGAAACGCAAATCTGGGCCAGATGTGCTATTTGCAAGAACTAAATTACTGTATCAATCAATAATAAATCACAGGAATGTGCAGACATTTAGTGGATGTTTCACTGAAGGATGTTTAGTAAGATGCATACGTAGCAATTCAAAGCAGATTTACAGCAGCTTTCCTCAAGTTGCCTAAAGATGGGCAAGGTGGTACCCAGAATCTGTAAGCTAAAAAAAGATGCTGCATCCCTGGTTCCCTGGAAGTCACCTGAGTAGTATTGCAAAGAAACAGGAACACTCCTTATACAACCGTACATGAAATTGCGTATTTATTTTAAAGGTTTTTTTAGAGGACTGACATGACATCTGTGCGGAAAAGCCTGAGCAATCACAACGAGCTATCAACCCTTCACACCATCACTGCTGCTATTTTCAGTGATCCACCCTGTTTTTGCTACAGTGCTCTTGGCATCATTATGCTACTGTGATTCAATATTTATCCGTTAGATCTAGTTATATCACAATACTATCTATACCACCTAAATCTCATGTGGAACTTCTGTAGCTAATACCTAATCCACAGTTTTTGAGCTCTCTCTTCAAAATTCTCTGATCACAAAACAAAAAGTCATTTGAGATGTGCAAACATCTGGACCCCTGTGAATCACCCATTCTCTAAAAGGGTGTGCGGTCACGCATAATCACTGCACCTTCTTTCTAACGGTAATCAGGTATGAATAAAATAGTGTGTGGACTGCAGTGGTTAGCATAAAACCTCTTGTGAAAGGAGTGTGCCAAAAATTGTCTTCAAAACATGTTTAATAACTGTTTTGTTTCTCGGCTACAGAAGCTCCTCACCAACAACCAGCATTAAGCTAAAGCAATCGCTTTCCGTTTATGACAGCAAACAAGGCCCCTTAAGCCTAATATTTTAAAAAGTTGTTTGTGTTACGAGAAAGGTAGTAACACCTCGTGAAATGACAGAACTGAGTGCTGAAACTTCTGCTGACAACAAAGTCACCTGCTAAGTCCAAGGCTAGCATTTTAGTAGAATCCTGAGGAAAGATTAATTCTAGATTATTTTTAGCCCCAGCTTTGAAAGTAGACAGCAGTTGATATAAACTGAAAAGCATACTGCTGGAGAGCGGGCAAGAGAACACATGCAGAAAAAATTCTTTGTTTATAATCAAAACACGGTGAACAATTATTCCTATAAAATTCATTGTCAGAAAGAAAAAAAATGCAAACACTCTGAACAGTGTCACTACTAAGGCTTCCGCAGCAATCTCAGCTTCAGAATCAGAAACATACGGAAAATTAGGAAGTCACAATATTGCTACATCTTTCATGTCCATTTTGCAATACAGACACAACTACATAAAACACATGAAAGATGATGGATAAATAAAAAATGGATTTTGAAACCGAGCGGTCACAAAAACATGTGTGGGGGGGGTGGGGAACGGAGTACAGCTTTAATTCTTTGTCACAAATCTGATTTGGGGGGATTCTATGCATTTTCCTAGTGCGATTACGCAGACTGAGACTTGAACTGTCATTTTCATCCACCCTACAACAGCTGTAGCCCGAAACAGGCTGCTGGGGAACGCCAGCAACTACCTCAACTCCTCGGTTCGATACAAGCCTCGAACATGGGTTTAATAGCAGTTGCATAAGACGACTCGAAAGGCCAAGCACTCCTGCTGCCTTATACATCTCTATTTCCACACGAATGAGAGCGGAGGGAAAGATCTGGACGAAAACCGAGCACAACCCCGGCGCCACTACTACTGCCACTAAGCAGCTGGTTATTATGCAGCAAAGAGGAGGAAAAACCAACACCTGGCGCACAGATATGCAGACACCCAGTGAATAGGTGGATCTACGGGGAGATATCTTCCCTCTCCCTTCCCCAATAGGCAATCCTTGATGGGTGTGCCAGGAATGGGATATGGGGGGGGGGGGGGGGGGGAGAAAAGGGGGGGGGG
>NW_010972753.1:9487243-9487527 GCF_000737465.1 Haliaeetus leucocephalus
GTGTAGGGGGGGGGGGGGGGGAGGAGAAGAAAAGGGGTGGGAAGTGGTTGCCGCTCGCTGCAGCCAGCCTGAGCGATGGTTAGGTGGTCGGTTAATCATGGTGGCTGGAGGAAACATGGGGTCACTTCTCCCCCTTCCGCCTCCCGTGTAATCGGCGAAGGTGGGCAGCGCGGCGGAGCCACCCGCCGTCTCACCGCCACCGGCCACGGGGGGGAACCCGGATATCCCGCACCGACCCGCTGGCGGCGGCGGCGACTCAGGTGGGTGCCGAGCAGAGCATCCCT
>NW_010972753.1:9489069-9565579 GCF_000737465.1 Haliaeetus leucocephalus
GGGCAGGTGCGGGGAGGGGAGAGAGGAGACTTGCTGCTGCCTCAGCGGGTGGCGAAGGCCGCTGCTGAAGTGAGGGGTACGGCGCTTCGGCTGCACGCCCAGGCGTGGTCTGTAGCGGCAGGCGTCCCTTCCCGTTCTCACAAACGCGGCCGTAGTAATAAAGAACCTCTGTGCACAACTGGGCTTGTAGGGCTTTGTCCAGGGGCGGCTGAAGTGCTTCCCCCCCCCCCCGCCAAGAGGATATAAGTATTGTCTGGAGCACGATTTGAACCGTCTTTGTTGTTAGGAAAACTGTCATCCTGTTAGCCCTAAAAGTAGTGCATTGAAAGAACCTTTTGGGAGTGCTCTTCCAGTTGGGCAAGTAACTGGTGGCTGTCGTTTCTCTTAACAGCCACTTAAAAACAGTGTCTGAGACACCCGGTGAATTTCAGAAGACAAAGTACTTCCCTGATATAGTGTGTTCCATGATTTTTGAGATGTTGCACAGAAAACTATATACGAAAGAGATGTTAAGTTGCATGTGTGTGCTCTTCCAAGTTTTGAATTAGATGGTTTGTAGAAGAAAGCAAAGCTCTTTTGAAGGAATTAGTCAGGAACTGTTGCAGTTTACAAAGTGTTTATTTTTGCCAAAGTACTTCAGCACACATGCAACTTCTTAAAACTCGTTAACAAAGGTAAATTATATAGTTGTTCCCCACACTGAGAAAAAACCTGTCAAAGCAGAATTATCTGATGAAATGGTTTAAAGGTTAGCTTTAAAATGTAGAGCTGACAACGCTTCACCAAGAACACCTTGTTCCTGTCTCCAGACGAATTCAAAAGAAAAAAATAAGAAAAGCAGTGAAAATAATTACATCGATCTCCTGCACAATGGTAGCATATAAGGTGAGAGATTCCCATGAGGCTGTGCTCTATGCCATACAAACCTTTAAAAAATATTTAAACACCATCTGCTATTTGGAATGTAAACAAAAAGCCAATGTATTTAGATTGTTCACTAAATTTCACACAACTAAACATGTGGGCAACAATTTTTTGCTTTTGCAAGGCCATCAGGTGAGTACCACATAGGCCTCACAGTAGTAAGTTTTAGAATATGGGTGAGTGTTCACTTACGTTTTGAGCTGAAATTGTTATTTGACTATATGTGGAGCCATCATTAGAAGTTAACAAGAAAAAATGATAGAAAAACACACAAGGAATTAAAATGCTTGTAAGAGATCCCTTCCCGGGCTGAGGCAAATGCTTTTGCCAGTCCAGCAGCATCACTTCACGGGGGTCTCACCTTCCTCTGGATGCTGAGTGCTGAGAGTCACACCAGGCCACATCACCTGGGTGTGACAGATTAAACTGAAAACACACAATACCAAGCATAATACATGGCGGGGGGTTGGGGCCAAAATATTGTAATAGAACAAACCCTTTAAGAACTTTGGAGGGCAGTTGGGTCCGTTTTGGGATGACACAGCACGTAAACATGGTTTTCTGCTAATGAACGGGGTCTCAGAGCATAGATCGAAGAGTTAAAGTTGTGGGAAGGTAGTTTCTTGGAAGACGCTGAAAAAAAATGGGCTTTCGCTGAGAGAGGTGGTTCGTTCCCTGGCATCTAGCCTACTTGAAGGGTCCTACTACCTTCCAGGAAGGAGGGTAGCCGCTGCTTCTTTATCTGATGGGCTGAGCTTCTTTTTTTTTTTTTTTTCCCATACTGGAGCAAAGACACGCTTGTTAGAGCAGCTGTAGCATTCATTGCTTAGGCTGGCAAGAAGCAAGGCGAATCTATGAAAGCCTACAAACATGTCGGTTGTCCACATTCAGCACACAGGGAGAGCAAAAAACGGGTGCTACCTACCATTGGAGTTGCATGAGAAGAATCTGTCTGAACTAGGATTTGTGTGCAGATCTGTATCATAAAAAGTTGCATACTGAACCAGCAAAAGCAGCAAGGATACCACTGTATCAGCAATTAGTAGAACAAATGAGAACTATGCTGTAACTCAGTTTCAGATTGAATGGGCTCAAGAAAATACGAGCGTAAGTTCGCCAGCAGCCAGTACGCAATATTATGACCATCCAAGCAATGCATATGCAGATATGTTTGTGATCATGAATTTCAGCCACCAGTTTGAAAGTAGTCATTCCCTTTCACAGGTAGGCATTCTTGATTTTCACCCATTTATCCTCCTCCTTACAGATTCTGGCTTTAATTTAAAACTATAAGGTTAAATTCTGAAATACGCACACCTAACATCTTATTAAAAATATGTAACAATAATGTTTGACACACAAGCAGAAGAAACTTTACACTTGAGACCTGGAATGTTTTACTGGCAAGGATAGTGGTTGGTCTGAAAACAGTTCAGGGCATCAGTCGTGTCAGGGCTGGGAGAGGGACTTCTTCATACAGAAGTAGCAAGAAAAGGACACTGACTATTTGCAGGAGGGAAATGCTTTACAATCCCTAGTAGCCTTCCCCAAACCACTGCACATATTTGAGCTGCCTGTCTGTCAGATCCTGTACTGCCAGGTTAAGGAGTATTTTTAGGCAAACCAACATTGTTTAATTCCAAAGTTTATTTTAAAGTCCAAATAAATAGCTGAGTGAGGGCTTGGGCACTAGAAAACCCATTTCTTAAAATTTTATGGTGTTTTCAAGTTTTACATGGCTGTGGTCTTTGCAGGGTGTGCGCATACGGTCCACACACCATTGGTGAGCCACAGGGCAGGTAAGTTGTTCAAAGGTTGTTTATGGAACCATAGTTATCAGTTACATCCAAACAGCCTTTATAGTGTTTTCATTTAAAAGTGGGATGTAAAAGGTACGTGATGAAGAACAAGAAATTTTAAGGGTTTGCCAGTGTTCTGTAATCCAAAAGATGTAGGAACCACCAAATTCTGTGCCTCAGATTCCAAGTATAACAGGGCCCCGGGTACTTTGATCTGTAACCCGGGTATTAATTCACTCCATCTTACAAAGTTTGAGGATGATACTGACACTGAAGATGAGTATGAACTGTTAGTACTTTGTAAGAGAGAATATTGGAGGCTTACCAGATTTCTGACAAACTGCCATCTTGTTTAGGAGTGCGAATTCTATGAACTGAAAATAGTTTGTATTTTGGGCAATGAAATGTATTTTGGTTGCAGTGAAAAGAGACAATGTTTTGATCACGACAGACGCAGACATTTTCAATCCTTGTAAAAAATGACGGTCAAAAGAACCCTAAAAAGCCATCAGCCAACCCTAAATAAATCTGGATAACTTCTTACAAAAGTATATAATTAAAGCTGCTTGGAAGTCTACTGTGTGGCAGGGCAGTCTGCAGCTGCAGAGCTCGGGTGTAGCACGCTGCACAAGTCGTGCCATACCGTAATTAAGGAGGCCGGGTTTCCCACAAATGCGTGTCTTAACAGGTGAATGATGTTTGTCTAGGAAGATAAATCTCCAACTGCATTTTTCTCCTTAGTGGAGTTTTTTCTAAGTTCCTCCACAGTGTCAATTCTCCATTGTGCAATGGGAAGTGGACTTTCACTGCCACCCTTCCTCACTGAAGACACTATCAGGTCTCTTTTCTGCAGCTCCCTATCTTCAAAGAACAGTTGGAGCTTATCTCTGGGATCCGTACCTTGCCCCCATCTAATTCTGTTGAAATTGACCCCCAGGTTCAAAAGTTCCTGGGAAAGATACAGGCTTGTATGTATATGTGAACATGGCAAAGCATAAATGTAATTTCCTCAGGCAACCGGCTAAGAGCTGCCTCTTTTGAATGAGGAATTTTTTTTCACTGCCCTTCAGACATGGTGACCACATCCCCTTCACTGGACACTTGGCTCATAGTGACCCAGCCACCCAGCTGGGCGAGAGCGCCAGGTCAAGTAATCAGCCAGATCTTGGTCAAGGAAGGGTAAGGGAAAATGTCATGTTCCTCATCTGTAATTAGACCACTCTCATAATTAAACATAAATTACAGTAACACCGCTGAAGACAGGTAGTAAACTAAACCAAAGCTGAGCCTGTCTGATACTGCCACAGAAGCTCACGGTCACCCTTCAACATCAATTTCCAAAGGTGAAACAGTCCCAGGTAGGGACAGCTGGCAACATCAAAAGAGAGGGGAAAAGTTGAAAAGTACACAACCCCCTACTTAACGGAGTTTCTTTTTTAAGCTATTCCCTGCCATTCTGGTTATTTTCCCCTTCCTTGTATACTGTGTACTTGTGAACAATCTTGATTGAATTACTGGAGATGCTTATTTCTTTCCTCCCCAGTTGCAGCTTTTCCTCATTGATGGCTATGGATTAAATACTAAGAATTGTGGAGGAAATCTCTCCATGATGCTTTTATTGAAACTTTTTTAAATTAAAAAGATCTTACAAGATGTACAGGGGATAAAACCGGTAATAAAACCAACTCAAAATTCCGGTTATCTTTTCATCATTATTCTAAACAGAAATTTGCAACCCTATGCTACAGTCATGCACCTATAAAAAAATAATTAAAAATCACATCATAAGGACAATATCAAAATGCTATGTACTACCACTGAAAAAAAGCCCACTTATATTTTCCTTTCATATCTTTCTTTTTGTGTTTCTCACCCTTCTACTATCTTTTGTAGAAACCTATTAAGCAATTTTGAGGAGGCAAGTGCCACCTTAATAATTAGGAACACTAGAAGGGTCCCGCAAAGCAGAGTAAGTGCCCAGAGGAGCTTTGGTGTAGATAAATGGCAAGGAATACTGCATCTAGAGGAAATCGTCTACGCCATCCCTGCGTGATGCTGAACTTGGAACTGGCAGCTGCGGCTCTGGCAAGAGCCCTTGGACTCACTCTGGCAGTTCTCTGAAACCATTGTTGCAGGGTGCAGTGATGGTCAAAAAAAAGCCAATAAAATATTAGGCCTATCAGGACAGGCAGAAGGTGTCATTTTCCCTCCATATACAGCTCTGGTGCACCCACAGCTGGAGGGTTGGGACATGTCAGGCCTCCTCTTCTACAGGAGGACACAAAGGAGTTTGCAAAGGAACAGAGAGAGAAGGGCAATGAAAAGAAACCAAGGATGAGCCATATGCCTTGCCAGGAGAGGTCAAAAGGACTTGTCAATTTGTGGAGGAGACACCTGAGGCAGGATATGGTTGAGGTTTACAAAATCATGAAGGTGGTAGATAAGGTGAAGGCAGAACTGTTGTTCACCAAATCCTGCAATACTAAAATGAAGGTGTGCTTGGTAAAACAAGTAGGAAGGTAGTTTTAAGACAGATACATGAAAGTACTTTTTAAAAAAATATACATGCACGCTGGATAGCGAGCTTTGAGACACCAATAGTATCAGCAGGTTCAAAAAGAAATTAGACCATTTCAGGGATGACACATCATTACAAGCAAATACTGGAAGGAATAGGCAGGGCTGTGCCATGGAGCATCCCTAGCACAACAAATGTAGATGCTGGGAAAGTGGAAGGGGAACTGACTGCAGAGAGTGGCTAGGCTTTCATGCACTTTCTGAACTATCTCCTACTGCCACTGCTCCATTTTCATTTTTAAAGGTGTAAATACAGTCTTTCACTACAAATTATGCAGTCAGCTTCTCTACATTCGGGGAAATGACAAGAGTCAGCATACCTGGAATGCAAAGAATATCCTTACCCAGGAAGGCCACGTTATTGATCTCAGTCTGTTGATCCCCTGTTGGGTAAGTAGGGCTAGGTGGACCCATTAGGGCATTTCTTATATTCTCAGCCTTTTAGTTTCATCCTATGTTTCATTTCTCATTCTTGACTTTGTCCTTTATTTTGTCCTCATTCTGCCACGTTTATTTTCCAAACCCTATTTATGAGGTTTGAGGTACCTATTTTTTCTTACTGCATTTCCCAGATCACTATTTCCATTAATGTGCAGTAATACAATCCAAAAGCTGACAAGGCTTACAGTTGAAGACTCCTCAGACACAGCTATGGCTTTACCACTTATCCTATAGCCTCAGGGTAAGCCAAGCTTACCACATTTTATAACTTTAGAAGAGAATACTAATTCTGTAAATAATTATTTGCCAAGTATTTCATCTTCCTCCTTGTCATCCAGCTTTTTTTCTTTTTCTCTTGGTTTTTTCAGCCAATGTTTTTTTCAGATGGGGTATAGCTTCAAAGAGGAGAGCAAACACCTCTCTGCCTGGCCACTTAGTGTACTTCCCACTCCCACTTGTCCCTTCCTTATGCTTTCCCTTTCTGAAGTGTTACGCTGACAGGGCATGACTATTCACACCCAAACTTCGAGGCTCTTTTATCCTTCGAGAACAAACCCACCTGCAATGGAAGCAGTTAGTATCAACTTCCCGATTTGGGCTGACCAAGTTACCACTGAGAAAGCTTCTTGTAAATCTTTTGCCTGCAGAAATCCAATTCATAGATTGTTTGCAACAGATCTTTGAAATTTAGCAGGGAAAAAGTCCTGGAGGGTAAAGAGGTATGCTTTTCTGTGTCCTGTGAAGTTCTGTTCAGGTCTGACAGAGGGAGAAACTGGAAGAAAAATATCCTTTTTTCCTACGGCTTATGTTGGCAGCAGCATTCTGGCAGCCATCCAAGGGGACCAGCCCTGGGCATTCTTGTCCCAGGCAGCGTCCGCTGCACACAGCGTTGTGCTGGGAGCCTGACACTCTGGCTGTAGCTAAAAAGCTGTGGTGAAAGTGAAGTTTGGAGACAGCAGAGAGAGAAAAAACAAAACTACACTCTGTAATATCTCTCTCTAAACCCAGCACATAGTATTTCTTTGATCTCTTCCTTTGTGGGCTCAAGAGCACCCTTAGTTTGAAGAAATTGGAGCCATACTCCCCTGGTGATCACCTGTGCACTGCACATGGTCTGAATCTCAGTGGAAATTTTTATGAGTAGCTTGGGGCCTTTTCATTGAGGAGGAAAAAAATACTTCCACAAAGTCAAAATATTTTTTTTGTTTGGGAAAAGGTATTTGTGTGCTATGTGTGAGACTGTTTTCAGGACTGCTGCCCTATGTGCTCTCACTATTGGAATGTCAATGGAGAATGTAACAGAAGGGGGGAAGAAGTGGGAGGAGGATCTTGATGTTAGGACAGGAGATTGACACACAGGTGAACAAATTGTTATTTACCTTGTAGTAAACTGTGGTCCCTGGTGATGCTTTGCTCACTGTTTATACATGAGGCCAATATGCTCAGCTTCAAGGTTTTTTGGCCATCAGTGCTCATCTGGAGACAAGACTTTGCCCTCAGTTTTCTCACAGCTCCAGGTATACAGCAACATCAAACACATCTCTCTGCTCCTTCACCAATATAAAATCCATATGTTATCATAGGAGCAGAGGAAAACCAAGGTTCATGGAAATATATAAACACTTTTTAAAGAACTGCAAATACCTATTCTAACTTAGTATGTATTTTATGGATGATGACTCCTAATCAGAAGCTCTGTCAGATGCTGGTGATGTCCTTAGCACACGTAACACAAAAGCGCCTAGCAGAACTAAATTCCGAAGAGTATATTTTTACTGTGAATTAAGGAGGACAAAGCTTTAGGAGTAGTTATGTTTTCTGTGAGGAAAAGAGCCAGAAGTAACACTTTTTGATAAATTCTAAATAATTTCTGCTTTAGTCACTGTAGAGCTGGGCTCTGGATGGATGTATTGGCTTCTTTAGAAGGAACTTAAGAAAATTAGGGCTCTGATGATGAAGAAAGGGGGGGATCTACTTTAACATCTCGTCTCCCCTAGCCTATGGAACAGATAGCTGTGTTGCTTGTCACTCAGACTCTGAACTACCCACTTACAGTGCAGTGGTTTTAGGCTAATTAAAGCCATCCCTGTTGCTGACTGTCCACCCAAACCTCTGTGCTGTAAGAGGCACAGGAACAGAGAAGCATCTCTGAGGCTGGTCCAGAGCAGGAATACACACTGGTGTCCTCACCATGCTGTCACTCTGTGTCATTCAAATCCCTCAGACTCCCTTGCAGTTTGGGTTCTCTTCGAGGAAGATTTACAACTATCATAGTGTCCATTATGTGCTCCACCCCCCCAGGCTTTGGGTGTGCCTGTGCTCAGTCATCACAGTTTTGGATAAAGGACAACTCTTAGAGGGAGGCTCAAGTTTAGCCATAACCACTGATTCTTTCAAATAAGAACAAAACAGGCAGGATCAAGTGTTTTCTTGTTTCAGAAGAAAGGAGATGCTATCTAAAAAGCTTCTAACTTAGCATGGATATCTAATAATTAACTGCTAAGTACTTATTTACAGTAATTGTCAGAACAATGGGTAACTCATACCCAGTGGAAAAGCTGTGACTCATAGTACTAGGCCTGATGGTGGTTGTGTTGTCCCTCCTTCGGTGCCTTTGGTTGGAAGTATGAAGATAATCACAGAGAAGATGGGGCCCACAGTAGCTGTACCTGTCCAGAAGCATGTCAACTCGAGAATGTGAAGGGCATGAACACCAGGAATGGAATATGTATAAGGAAACACACTATTATTGCCTCTATTGCATAGCTACAGCCAGTGCCCAGCTGATCAGATAAACCAGGATTTTGGGAAGTGATCATTAATTCTGTTTTCTCATCTTGTGAGTTTCTAATACGAATCACCTCATGTAACTTTAGACAGCAGTGGTATAGACGTCTACACCTGAGCTAGTTGTCTGGGCTTCCTTTACAGCCAGTCCACAGATACAGGCATTTCTGGGGCATAATCACTCTAGATACGCTGGGGAGGCAGCGAGTAGCTCCGGCAAAGTTCCTGGATTTCCCTTATAAAAAATAGGGATATTTTGCTTTTGATCTTTCAGAGAGGATGCTTTAAACTATTCCATTAATATAGTAATGGGTACCCTAAAAGAAACGGAGAAAGTTACTAGCTTTTTAAAAAGTAATGAGAAAAGTATTATTTTTTCCTGGTCTGGCTTTCACCTTCACAGAAGTAAGAAAGATGTCTCCTTCATGTGTCTGGGTTGTCCTGCGACCGGCAGGCACCATGGAGTTTGATAGGGATCTGTCTTAACTCGGAGTGTGAGCTCTTAACAAGAGCATTGCACTTTGTAGCTTGTATTTAACAACTGGTTCAAGCCAGAATCTCTTAAAGACATGGTTCTCAGCAACTTCCCTCTGCATCTTGAAATTAAACATTAACATAATAAGGAAGTTCAGATACTAACTTAATCTAACTTAATGAACAAGCACACATTCAATTAGTCTCTAAGGTACTCTGGACTGATTCATGGTATTGGAAATCTCTCGCAGAGTATCAATACTCTTGCTGTCAGATGGCAGCAAGTCTGTTAGTTCCAGTTGTGCTGTGTCCTGAAACTAATTCATCTCAACCTGCTGTGGCTGTTGGCTGTCAGAATTTCTCAGGTAAAATGGCTGTGTTGGTACTCCTCCTTTAGAGAGAGTGTCACTTATTCCTCTGCATATGTCCGCCTGGTGCCTCAAGTTTGTCTCCGACCACAGGATATTTCTTGTGACGTTATTGCTGTTTGCAGTCATTGCTTTTCATTATAGATATTCTCACAGTTGTTTTTTACAAAACAGTGACAGCTCCCAGTACCCCAGATTATGTTTTCCTTTCACCTTCCCCCCACCCCGTCTTTTTCCCATATATCTGCTGGTTGCTGTGACTTTGACATGAGTTCCTAACAGGTGCTCAGGAGCAGGCACTCTTGTTCTCAGTTTTCTGTTGAATAAAATGTCAGCAAGTAACAAGTCATGTTACATTGGTACCACTCTGTTATTTAACAGTACCAAGTATGGATCAGAATTGGCATCTGTTCCTGTATATCCTTTAATATATTTTCTGCTAGCCTTCAGAGCCTGGAGATAATAGAGGTTATGGTTATATGACTGAACTTGTATTTCAGAGCAGAACGGTTAAACACGAACCTGATAAATGTCAGACGTTACTGTATCAGGTATACCAGGCCTAGCATATTGAATCAAATTTGGGATGTCATATTTCTAAGCTGTTATGTTTTCTAGCAACACTATCTCAGGAAAATGAGAATACTCTAAATACATATCTAGGAGTAAGGCACTGCTGACTGTGCATTTTCCTTTTCCAGCCAGGACATGCAAGTTTGTTTCTCCTTTGCATTGGGAACAAGTACTTGCTGTGCCATGTGACAAGTCTTACCACTTCCTTAATGGCATCGTTTGTTTAGGATCAGGACAAATCTCTAGTCCTTCTCTTACAGTTTTCAATCCCTATATGAGTTTCCTTTGTCCATTTTATCATTTTTCAATAACATCTTAAAAATGACTGCTCCTGTGTCTTCAAGCATCCATCTGGCGCTAAGAGCTTCCCCCAACTCTAGTGTGATAAAAATTATCAGTAAAGACAGTATAATTTGCTGGGCACAGTATGTAAATACTTTTACTTACATTTTGTAAGAAACTTGTTTGTAAGAGCAGTTTTGACAAAAGTCTGTATTCTGTTTTTACTGTTGCTTTTTATCTGCCTGATTCACATAAAATCTGACTCTGGACTTTGACCCATGGCCCTACTGTTAAATAGGAGAGCGTGCCTCCAACCACCAAAACTTTCCTATGTTTACACTTAACTTGCAAATCCCATATCTGTAGCTGAATATCCCTCTTTAAAGTACTATTTCCCAGGTCCCTGTGGCCGACAGTCACTTTCGGCTAAAACTGGGGAATGAGAGCGTGAACCTTTCTAGCTGTGGGGCTGACGACCATCGCCTCCCCTCTCCTTTTGAGATGCACTGGCATTTTGTTGAGACGCGTGACGTGCGTGCCGCTGCTGTGCAGCTCCAACAGGACTCGTGCCACTGCCTTTCTCGGAGCGGGTGGCAGAAAACTCGGTGTTGTGATTACTTTTACAGGCCTCTCTAACTCCTTCGGTTTCTCACAAGCTTTGTCACTAGCGGTGGCACTCGTTTCTCAAGCACTTTGCCGTGTCGTCTGTTTTCTAGAGCGGCAGGCTTAGAAAGCTGGTTCTGGCAGCTCCTTCAGGCACGAATTTGCCTACAACATTCTTCTCTCCAAGGAATCTTTAAACCCTTTCTTGTCTGTCAGGCTAGGTATACTAATGATAACATCAACCTCCCTCATGTGATCATTTCCTGAACCATTCTAGAAAATGAGCTGGATTAATGAAGACTTATTTAAATTGCTGAAGCTACCCCGCTCATTTTGACTGAACACAAGAGCTTCTGCCACGACTGCTACAACCAGAATGGATGTCTATTGGTCCCTAAGCATCCAGCACGTCCCAGGTGCAAGATTATATGCCTTAGTTTAAATATCATAAACTAAAGCAGCTATGACTAAATCTCTGAGAGCGTGCTCATATGCGAAGCTAGTTGTGTATGACAGCACGAAGCTCTGCATTGGTTAATTTGCTCTGCTGAAAGCTCACTGATTTAAATTTGGCTCAGATATCTGTGCTGACCATTGCAGTCTTCAGTGAAGTTATACTCTTAGTTCATTTTATTTTTGGTCCCAGGTTTTGTTTTGTAAGCATACAGAGCCAAGGCGTTTGAGTGAAATCTGATTCATTCCCTCTCTGATATCTCACTGACCACCGTGGCTTAACCTGGCTCTCTGCACCAGCTCCTGGCTTTTTCCAGAGCTCTGGAAAGCTGTGGTTCCCCTCACCGGGCAGCCTTACAGCTGATACTGTCAGCTGACAGCAGCTGCGGCACAGAAAATGTTCTCAGGTTTTGTACTTTGAAGTCTACGGATGGCACTCGTAACTATCACTCATCTGTGAGACATGCTCCCCAATGCCGAAAATGTTTACAGAAATGATTTGCTGTGGATAGGCAAAAAAAGCTGGCAATTTCATTGTAATTAAAAAATTTTCATTTCAACGCTCGAGGGGTTCCACCTTCACTGTGAAAATGTCACAGGTCTCAGCAGTCCTGTTACCCTCAGCAGACCTGTATGCTGTTACTCACCATACCCTTGTTTTACTAGAATTACATTTGATCAAAATGAATCGAAAGTTAAGATTTTCAGAAGAACTTCTGCTTTTTGTTTTCTTTTGGGTTTAACCTCTCACTTCAAATAAGAGGAGGCTGGTAACATTATTTGCTCTGTTTCTTAGATAGTACGTTATGCATTTGCCTGATTTTTCTTTTTACCTTTTCCTCTTTATGCTTTGATTTTTCATGTCACACAGATGACACAGTATCCCTAAATATAGCAGAAGATTGCTCATGAGACTTTCTTAAATTAATCTTATGAAAAGAATTGATTAAACTTAGTTCTTGACTAAAAATTAAATCTTTTTTTCTCTTCGTTTGACTCAAGGTCAATTTTAAGCACCTTTGTCATTCTTCGACAGGTAAGCAAAATGTTTTGGAAAACATTTTGAGAAGGAGAAATAGCATAGAAAAAGCCTGGTTCCCACACGACCTTAAACCCCTGGGATTCAATCCTGCAGCACACTGAAAGATCACATCTATAATCTGTTCCTTAAACTCAGGATCTCTCATATGTAAGATTAAATGTGCGTGTAAGTATCTGAAAACTTTGTTTTGTCTGTTTAACGGAATCAGCCTTCTGTATGGTGATACCAAGCTCAAGTACACTCTGAAAACATGCCTGGCTCATTTTCAGCCACTGCCGTAAAAAGACCTCCCTCCAAGGGGGACATAATGCAGGAGAAATACTAACCGAGGATCCCCCCCCAAATTCAGCACATAGCCTGCCCTGGACACTTATTTCTTTGCGACTGCTTTTTGCTGCAGAACACCAAGCCTTTAGAGTAGATCATGTAGTCATGTAGACTGGACATACAACATGAAGAAAACATCACTCCCGAACATAATTCTGTGTATTTTTTACACCGTCTTCTTAGTATACGTATAGGAAAGACGGTAAGTGAAAATTGACCCAAGTGGGATTTTCTTCACAGTATGACAGGTTGTCACCAGGAATTCAGCATGAACGATCAAACAATTTTACTCTTCTGTCTTTAACACAGCATACTAAGATAAGGAAAACCAGTGTCGTACACAAATATAATACAAAATGAGAATAATATTTTCTGATTCAAGTACTAGCATGTGGAAAAGAAGAGAAAAACTTTGCTCTGAAGTCAGCCATTTAGGTAGTGCTTTGGCAGAGAAGTCAAGAGTTCTGCTGATATAAGGAAAGAAATATGTGGAACATGGAGATCAAAGCCAGCCTACAGTGTAGGAGGACCAACTGGCCTTGGCTGGTGTCTCTGTGGTGTATATGTTTAAATACAAGTTCAAATACATATGTATTCAAATAATAATAGTTCTACATTTCTAAAGCTCTCTCTCTCCTGTTTGCATATTGGTCTTGCATCATTTTGAATGGGGCAAATTGCTTTACTAATTTTGATGTCAGCTACTAATATTTTAAATGAAGCTGCCAAAAAGTTACAACCATAATTTACCCAATAGAATTACTGCTATGAACTTTGCTACAAGCTACTGACTGAGTAAATAAATTCAAAATTCAAGTGGTGTAATTTATCTCAGAGTTTCTGCAGCTAGGGTCCTATGCAATACTTCATGAAGCTGAAAACCAATACAGTGTTAAAATGACAATACTGGAACAAATTATTCAGATTCTCTAATTACGTTACGTATGTTGAGACCTTGAAACTAATATCTGCAGCATACCAGTGCATTAATACTAAGACGGTATAGTTCTGGCTTTGGAAAGAAGATACACATTTGACAAAAAAATGTTTATATCTATGATTACAATGACCATTCAAAGGACAGGTTAGGGCAGGAAACAATGGGGACTACTGATGCAGAAACCAGAAAAATGAGCAGTGCAAAACATTTGTTCAACAGGAAGATTTGGGTTGTCATGTAAATTCCCCCCAGCCCAGCGTTGGAATGGTTAAACTTGAACCGAAATGTTTGGCAACTGTGCCCTGCCTGGAAATATTTATAGAAGGCTAATACTTAGCAGGTGGTAAAATTTTCCTACCAAGGATCTCCAAGCATTTTACAAAATGTTAATAATCAAGCTTCATAAAAAATTCATGTGTAGCTTTTCCAGATGTGTCTGCTCCTGCAGGCGAGCGGTTCGAAGCCCTGCTCTCTGGCCCGGCAGAGCCATGCCTGCAAAATGTTCCCTGTCCAGTCCAGAAAGGAAATCCTCGGAAAGCTGGCGGGGTATTCAGAGACGTACAGAGGAGCAGGGCACCCTGCTTGCTCGGCGCTCACGTACTCCGACCTCTAATGCTCTGGCGGAGAGACCTAACAAGCCCCCAGAAACTGGCACTAAGACAAACACAGAGACCTCTCAAATCTATTCCTGTGACCTTGTTAAGCACCATCTGCATTGGAGAAAGGAGGGAGATTTGGAAAGGTTAGAAAACTTACTTAAGGTTACACTGCCAGTAGTTGGCAGAGCCGGAGCAAGAATCCAGTGTTGACTCCGAGCCGTCTGCCTGCATCACCGGGCTGGCTTTTATTCCAGGGAGGTACAGCGCAAATGGGAGATGAGACACTGCAAAGGCATTAGACAGCTGAACAGATTGTAAGTGCTCTGGACAATCTTGTGATTACAGCCCTTGTGAGCTTTGCTTAACTGCTGGGTAAATTGGATTAAACAATTATGAATAGGTACAAGACACCTAAATGGATGTCATGTGGTAGGAACAAACATTTTTCCATCAAAGAAAATGCAAGATTTTCTACAGAAATGAATTTAAAAAAAATTTATTTCTGAAAAATTCTTTGTAGGAACCTGTGAAAAAAGCTAATTGTTGTGGGGGAAGAGAAAGTTCTGATAGAAACATGGTGAGACAGATAAAGAAATGTCAAAAGAAGTGGTGGAATGGCCTAAGGCTGAGTACCAGTACTCAGTGATTAATATAATTCACAGTCTGTAAAAGAATGATCAGTGAGGTGGCAACATTTGCAATATGACAAAATTGTTTGGGATAATTAAAACAAGAGAAGACTGAAGAGCACTACTGAGATAGCTAAGCTAGGTCACTGAGCATCAGATGAAAATTAATGTGGGTATTGCATTTTGGAAGAATTGCCTAAACTGCTTATACAGATGTCAGAGCTCAAAGTTAAAGGCAACCAGTAAAAAAGAAAGTCTTGAATGAAAACTTCAGTCCAAGTCTAGGAGTGGCATGGAAGAAGGTATGGATTTATATGCTAAATAAATCTGGGGTATTTTTATTTGGAACTTTTCAATTCTGGTTATCATGTAAAAAGAATGAGCAGCAGAAAAGAAGAATTTGGAAGCAACTGGGAAGAACAACATGGAAAACTTCCCATATAAACTTATCTAGATAAGAAATGAATGGGAACTATAGAAGTGCACATTAAAAATAGTTAAGGGAAGATATTTCATGTTCTTGTATTTTTTAGTTATAATACAAGAGCAAGGAGATGTTCAATCAATCCAAATGTCAAACAAAACCGATAAAACTTACCATATTTAGATAAAGACAGAATGGATAATGGATAGCAATGGATGCAATACTAGACTATAATCCTGAGGCCAGGAGTAGAACCAGATGGAGGAAGTTAAAAGATGTTTATGTCCTCAATTAGAACATACTACAGTATGCATAGGACTGAAGAGGAAGGATAGTAAAAATTATCACAATTCAGGGACTTAAAAACAAACATTAAAATAAGGAAATGGACTGGCTATTTCATCTTTGCACCAAGAAGAGGATTTTGTCTTCCTCATCTGAAGCATCTGGGACTGTCAACAGTTGCTGACATGATCCTAGATTAGATAGTATCATCTAGTCTACCCATTTGGAAGTCAAAGGTACTAATTAGAGGAATCAATATGAACAATATTAAAAACCAGCACTTTCATATTTTGGATGATCAGATGCTTCGTTTTGTTTAATCAGGAAATTTATATTCACAGTGGGTATATAAAATTGAACATAATAATTAGTTTAGGCAGTATGCTTATCCTTAAATTCAGATATTTCAGTTTATAATGAGTGCTTTTATAGTTATTCTCAGACTTAGTCAGCAGGAGACAGACAATTTATAGGCATGGAGGAGTTCCTTTATCAGTGTTGAAGAGCACATGACATATATATCCCTGCCATCTGCCCATCTTGTACCCCAAGGTAAATCTGCCTCAGTAAAGTAGAGGAAATACAGCTGTGGCCAACTTATTAACAATCAGAAATCCTCAACTGTCATATAAGCATCAGAACAAGGATCAGAACAAAGTGGTTCTGCTGTTGCATCACAACCACGGCTGTAGCTATCTGAACAAACCAGAGGTCAGAGATATTTCTATTTAAAATAAACAATCATTTGTAAAATTACAGGTTATCCCACAGAACCACGGAGACTCCTGTCTCCATCTTTGTTTTGTTCACGTCCGTTTTAATGGCTGGGTTTTCCATCCTGGAGAAAAAAGAAAACAAACAGAAAGTGCCTAAGATATGTCCAAGCTCATAGTCTTGTCCTTTTGTACTGCTGAGTTTATGTCTTTTCCATTTCCCTAACAGTGTAGATATCCACAAACTAAGAAGTCTCAGGCGCTGTTTTTTGTCAGTTGATCTTAAATTTTGATGGGCTCGATGCAAGGTGATATAAAGGCCATAAATCTCCTGGAAGACAGGTTTCATCTTTGGATGCAAATGGAGTGGCGACAAAAATTAAGCAGTACAGACCGTGAGAGGGACCTGTGTGGTGACCTGAGTCCTCTTGGTCACGTATGGTGCAGCAGTACCTCGGGTTACTCCATCCCGCAGAAGTGGCTGCCCTGGCTGCAAGCTGTGAACCCCCATTCACCTGGGGCTGCCCCTAGCTGAGTGTAACTGGGTATAAATAACCATGAGTTTCCTCATCTGGGTATTATAGAAACCTTCCCCCCACCCCCCACCATATTATTTAAACACCTTATTAAAAGTAGTCCCCTTGCCCCTGTGAAAGGGTTAGTTTTGGCAGAATGGAGTCACACATGGACCCAGGGAGAGCAAAGTTTTTAGAGACCTTGCTGTGCACTGAAGAGTTTATGTGTTTCTCACAATGGGGAATAGAATTGAGTTTTGTGTTTAAAACATGGATAGACTAGCATTTAAAGAGCTGCATTTAAGTAGCTTGCTGTAGCTCTTCTGTCCACATTTATATCCTTCCTCCCCCCGCCCCCCGTGAAAAACAACTACTGGTTCCTATCTTCTGCTATATTATCCAGTAGGTAGGGAGTTTTGCTGAGGATGTACCAGCGTTACAGCTTCCCAGACCGGAGCGCTCAGGTGTAGCTAACAGCTGAACTGGGACCCCTTTGCTCTCCTGCCAGAGCTGATCATGCTCTGCCGCTGTGCTCCAAAGACAGCGGAGTTTGCTCACGCTCCACCAGGGTGAAGAAAGTAAGACATGTTAGGCAGAGGAGAAGACTTGGGCATGTTTCTGCTCAGCCATTTTCTGCTCTATAGTATGAAGCTGCGCTGGGTGAGTGGGCTCTACCTCTGCCAAAAGCCCAGTCAGCTGTTTCCACAGCATCCCTAGAAGCATAAAAGTGTCATTCCAAACCGACTCAGGCCTTAAAGCTTATTTAGAAACATCTTCATCCTCTATCACATGTTATAGCTCTTGCTCTAGAGACCTGAAGTTGGTTGGACATAAGTTGGTGAGAGCCCTTATTATAGGGTGTTGACAGCCTAGCTCCTTAAATATGAAGGGATTCTAATCTGAGAGCTTGGACTTCCATTATGAAAACAAGATTTATATTTATACCAAGCCTTTTCTTAGTTCTGTATTTTAAAACCAATACTTACAGCCTTTCAGAGTTTAATTTCAGGTTTTTAGTACTCCTAAGCCTTCTTTGTCCTCTCTTTGGTCCAAAAATGTATAGCTTTATTCTTTACTTGGACCTATAAATAAAAATGCTTTTCTCTTAATCTCAGAGTCTACGGCTGTCTGTCCATATCAGTCCTGATCAAAGGTACATCTTTGAACTTTAAAATCTTTTCTATAGAGTATTCCCATATTATTCCGTGTGCCTCATTCTGATCTTTAACTCATTTCTTACATTTTTCTCATACCTACTTCTGATCCCTTCTCTCTCTGTTCAGCTTACCTTGCAGTCTGCATGAACCTCACTCTGAGGGTCTGTCTTGTCACACTTGACTCCCACTGCAGGGACCTTCTCTTTAATGGACAGTTCAAGTTTCCAGAGTTTCCTAATTTCCCTTTCAGCGATCCTTGCTGAGAAATATCACGCCTTTTAACTCAGCCATTACCACCTACCAACAGTAGGACTTGGGGATTCTTTTTTTTTTTTAAGCTATACCTTTGTTGCATTTAAAGTCTATAGATTTTAATAGTCGAGTCGTTAAAAAGTCACAGAGTGAAAGCTGTAAGAGTAATATACGGAATCTTAACTTGGCTATTAAAGGAGAGTGGTTTCTAAACACGAGAAGTATTGTCAGTGAGACACTGCCTGGGGCCCTGGAAACACTCCAACCTACAGCGTATGAGTTTTTGTGAGGGTGGCAGCAGGTTGTGTGCAATTACGTCTCTACCTACGGTTCAGCTTAGATGATTGTTGTGGTTCAGTTCAGCTAGCTAGCACTGCCAGAGACTAATGCCATGAGCAACGGGTCACAGGCCACGATGACTAGGCGGTTACCTGACGTAAGGATATAGTAAGGACCTTCCAGCCTCTTTGGGGCCACGGTGCTTGTGCTGTTCTGTGCCCCCTTACTTCTCTCTTTACCTGTCTGGCAGACTGGGGAGGATCTCCCATTTGTCTGGGTGGGCTGACTTCAGATATTCCCCTCCCAGAAATCCAGCTGATTTGATAAGGATTCGGGAGATTCAGGTCCCAAGTCCACTGTTTCTGGGGGGGTTAGCGGTCGGTTAGCCCGGTTCTTGTGATCCGAACGGATGGACGCTACCAACTTGCTGTAGATTCCAGAAGCCCCTGGCCAAAGGTGCTGTTAGGACGCTGCAGCTCTGGACTGAAACGAGACTGTAAAATTGGTGACTGGAGGGCTCCAGACAAACTGCCTCTGTCATTCCTGTCAGATGTATTGCTTTGTCAGATACCAGCTTAGCAAATGTGCCCTGCAAATTAAGATTGTTTTTCTCTATAGCTTGTGAATGACCAGCGGCAGGATTTCTGAATTTGGGATGCAGTTAATGGGTTTCTTTGCAATCCTTGAAGTCTAATGATTCATAAGACACCCCAGTTCAGGCTCCCAGAGGTGTACACTTTTGCAAAAGCAAAAAGCAGTAAAGACTAACATTTGTCTATAAAGATTTGGTGACTCAATCTATAAAGGGAGCAGACAAATTCAACTGAGAATTGCCATTTCTAAAATAATTTCCTTCCCTAACTGTGTTACAGGTTACTTTACTGGGAGATGCTGTTTACACAGAAATAAAAGCATGTAATTTCAAATTTCATATCAGGCTATTTAATTTCACAATGAGCAAAGACAAAATTTGAAATATACATAGAATAAGTTGTTTGTATCAATGTGCAATTGCAAAATACTGAAACCAATAAAGTCCCCTAAATAAACCCCCACGGATGAAAAACTCTGTGCTTAAAAAGCCAATTGCTTTTTGATGAGCCTGAGAAAAATGTTGTTTTTTCCTCTAGCCCAAATACTGTCAAAAAGATATTCACATATGTATGCTCTCTGGCTGTTTGGTAGGAAGATTGCTACAAGCCTTGCTTATCTGGATATTTGTGATGTATGCATTATGACATCATCTCAAAATGTATTGCTGGCAGTAATGGAAGTTTGTAGAAAGTATGGAAGTTTATGTTTATGATGTTGTTTAAATTTTTCTGATTTATCCACTAAATTTTGGGATTCTTTTGTCTAGCATCCTTGGTGATGGTTTATGTGTATGCTATCACTGAAGATATAATGATGAATATCTCTAATGGGCAGAGTGAGGGAAGTGCCAGCATCTTTACCGTATTGGATGACTTGCAGGTTATCTATTCACTATTAACCTACATACTATCCAAGAGTTAAATCAGAAGAGGGCAGTAAAGGAAAATTACACAGGAGACAAAACAATGGGAAAAATATAATTCCCTAAGGAAAAATAGCAGAGTGAGGAAAAAAAAAAGCCCATCTGCTTGACTTTGTCCAGTCTAGGAGTGTTTACTGTTCCCAAGGCTTGAAACAAAAGAGAATGCTTAAACCTCATGAATTCTCATCCCAGGAATAAAAAGCGGGTTGTCAGCAAATAGAAGCTGATAGCCACACAGAGAGAGAGGTGGGGAGGGAGACAGACACAGCAAGTATAACAGTTTGTTAATTCAGAGGTGGGTAGAAGTGGGTCTCCTGGAACTAAGGGTGGTAGAGATTAAGCCAGGGCAAGGAGGTGTTCTTGTATGGACATCAGTGACTGTGTGAGTGCACTTTCCCAAATATCTTGTACCTTTCAGGGAAATGAATTAGCAGTGCTGTGTTTCATGGCATCAGTCTGGGATGACATTGTTAACTTGGTTGGGTACCTCGACCCCTTCTAGAACAGTGATTTGATTACCTGGTATCATCTGGGTGGGGATGGAGGGAGCCATACTCATCACCTACCAGTGCAGTCCAAAGAGACAAAACAGGCATTGCTTCCCCAGGATATATACGCATATGAAATTAAATCCTGTGTAAAATGATATACCTAAAGCACTGTGAATATTTCAACAGCAACTGATTCAAATTCTAAGAGAGTTGGTAATTTCTTTTGAAAAATTAAATTGCAATCTAGACAAGAGACATTTACTGAGTTGCAAGTCATATTCAGATATAAATTTTTTCAAAAGTAAAACAATAATCATAATTATTATTATTAAAATGGCATCACTGCATCGTAAGCCCTCATAAATGCCGTGCTGTTTGATTTATAAAAACCTGCGTGTAGTTCCCTGTATGCTAACTAATAAACATTTGAAACAGAAAGAGGAAGATTTTAATGAGAGCACTTCTACTGTAATTGAAGTTCCACTTTTTACCTCTGGAGTCTATAAAAAATGCCAGGTTGGGTGGGGTTTTTTTGCTTTCATTACTGTACTTCTTTCAGCAGCCTGGTGTTGCTCTGACCTTTGTGCACTCAGGGTTGTCCAGATGTCGTCCTTGGTAGGACGCAGGAGATGTTCATCGCTCTGTCAGAAAGGGGAAATTTCTTCTCTGCAGAGTCTCAGGCAGGACCTGAGCTTGGGGACTCAGGTTTGTGGATCCCCAGTTTCTCCTGAACAGAAAAATTTCTAACAAAGGAGACCCTAAAACCTTTGTCTCTGTAAGGATTTTTGTTTAAAGAAATGAAGGCTTTATTCAGGTAACATCTGATTCACATTGTGACTGCCCTGGCTATATGGCTCCCTAGCTTAATATCTCATCCTTACCACCAGGAGATCAAGTTTACTCCTGTCTCTGAATTAGTAGACCCACACTGGCATGTTCCATGAGTGTCTCTTATCTCTGGGAAGAAACTGAAGGACGAAACCTTCTTTTCCAGCCCTGCTTCCCTCCCCATGGCACATCAGTCCCTCTGGAAGGGCAGCAGCTGCTGCAGCGTTGATAGTTATTGCTTGTGTACATTTGGAAATTGCAGCCTGCTCTACAACGATTGCTATTGTCATGCAAGTGTTAGAAAATGGAGCTAAATATTTTAGACCAATTATTGACCGCACTTAACAAGTGTGCAGGGTTAGGGAAAGAGCAAGATTAAGCCTGACCTCTGCACACTCTCATTGCCATGTAAGCAAGAACACCAATACCACCATATTTTACCCTAAATTGGCTGGTAGCTTTGGGCCTGGACCATACACTGTACCTTTCAAAGACATGTCCCTTGCTATTCCTGAATTTGCTACCTACGGAGCGTCACTAGAGCGTCACTAGAAGCTTCCTGGCGGTTAGTACGTTTAGGTACCCTAATTGCCTTTAGGAATTATGGATTAACTTGGCTCCTTATTCTTATGCCTCATTATTGGATCACGCACTCCAGTGAGAGGCTACAGTATGTCTCTCTACATTGAAAAAAGTAATAGCCCAGTTTAAGTCTAGGGAACAAACAGTTCACTATTTTTTTGCTGCCTAAGCAAATATTTATACTGTATAAAGTGGCAATTTTATGCTGCTCCTGAGAATAATTACTGGTATTCACTTGTCAGTGCTGCAAGGGGCAGTCAGTGATGAACTGGACTATAGAAGACCCATCAAAAACATTTTCATTAACACAAGATTACCCCAGACTTCTGATGGAAGTTTCACTTTTCTGGAAAGAATTTCTTCCATGTGTCATTAAATTGAATGATCTTGAGCTTGTATTGTGTGGTACTGAATGTTTAAGCTAAATATTGAGTGTAATGCAAATTTTTTTTGTAAGTTGCAGTTTACTGTTTAAAGATGAGGTTGTTGTAGCTCTTCTCAATAATGGTTTTGTTCTGAAGTGAACTAACGGCAGTGCTGTCCCCAAACACCAAACTAAGAAGCAGGAGGGCATGTAGGAGTTTAATTTGTAAGTTTATGAGGGGGCACAAAACCAGCTCATCTGTTAGAAACCCATAGATGAAAGACAAAACTGGTGGACCTAATAATCACCTTCAAGAGTAAAATGTTTGGGGACTGTAATAGTTGGAAAATTACAGGAATCTCTCTAGGCTTCCATGAAACCGAAGCTGCTTTGGAGAAGGAAAATATTTCCGTTTGTACTGTATATGCTCCGAAAAGAAAAGGATATTGCAATTCGGATTAAATGGTAAACTTTTAGAGCAAACAAGCCAGTAAGAGGTTAATTTTCATTTTTCAGATGGTAACAATAATTTCTAGACTTACTAGCTCAGTAGAAACTAGTTGTAAAAAATGTCAAAAAAACATTCCTATGACTTGTTATGGCAAATAATGATATTTTATATAACTAAGATTAATTTGCCAAGAAGTACTACCTGTGCTAAATGTTCTAAATTTTGATTAGCTTCAGTTATCATGTTATAGCTGAAATTCCTCTTTCCCTTCAAGTTTTCTATCTCCCATTTAGGAGCATGGCCCCTTGTGTATGGCCTCAGCTTTGTGGTCTGTACTCATCTATTGCTGAAGCTGCACGTTTGGTAGCAAAGTCTGGTTTAATGGTGGTATGCTCTGGGGTTATCATGACCTCCAAATGTGTTCTAGTCATCTTTTTGAAAAGTAACTTTGAAATATTGTGCTGTGTTTGTTCGTTTCTTAAAACGAGGCTGTATTAATTTTTTTCATAATTACAGTGCGTGAAGAAATCTTTCAGGAGATGATAGGTGTCCCTAAGTATGTCCTAAGCCTTTCTTCCAGCAGTCCAGGTCCGGTGGTCACCACTGGTCACCGACCGTCCCTCCAGCACAGAGGGTACAGGGGCATGAGGGAGTTCCTCGTCCATCCTCTGGTCGTGGAGCAGGTCACCTGTAGGAGCCCGTGCTGCCATCTCCTGCATCCTCCCCCTTTCCTTCCCATGTTTTTGGATGCAGACCTGTAATGCTGGTAAGCCCAGGTTTCTGTTCCCTACTGATTCCTGTTCAGGTTAGCTGAGACAAGAGGTGCTCAGCCCATCAGAAGAACGTGCGCTTTCTGTCAGTTCTGCCGCCCATCATAACTTTTTGTTTCCCCTTGTAAGAATGATGTGGAATGCTGTTCTTGAAAGGTTTGGTACAATTCATCCCCATGTTATTTTGTGGCTAAGTATCACATGTTCCTATATGTTACAAATTTTCCAGATGAGATGAAGAGTTTTTAAATGCGATGAAAGAGTCAAACATCTCCCAAGTTTGGGAAGCATCAAGGCTCCGGCTGCCCCCAGTCTCCGGCTGCAGTGCCTCATTGCAATACAAGCACTCTTCTAAATATAGAGATAGCTAATTGCTTCCTGTATTTTCAAAAAAACTCTAGCATTGGGGAATTCACTCGTGTTGCTTTACAGCCCTGTCCAGCTGGCAGCACCTTCACTTGAACCGCAACGACAGCAGGTAATTGTAACAGAACAGTCCCTGTCAAAACAAGGAAGATATAATATGCCGGTGGATAATGAAATGGAACAACTCATGCAAGCAATAAAGAAAAAGCACTGCCGGAAAGATGGAAAGTCATATTCAGACCTTTAAAGACTATAAAACCAATACAGTAAAAGAGTGAGCTGTGGAGTGTATCACTGCTCAACATCTCAGGACAAAAGGAGAGCTGTGTTCACAAGCAGCCTCTGTAGACTTGCTTTGTGTCTGGGGAATGCTTGCTGAGCAATGGTGGTGATCATTCCCAGCATCATTAGCACCTCCCGTATCAAATCTCATACTGGGAACTCCTCTATTCCAGTATGCTGGCAGTTTCTGAGACCGGTCCATGCCAAGCAATTTAGAAAATGGTATGAGAAGCAACTATGAAATATATTGTCTGTAGTCTTCCTAAATCCTAACAGTTAAAAGAGAGTTTTTGCTGTTTGCTTTAGCATTAGTGTTTTTCAATATTCATGTGTGATTTGTCCCTTCTACTCTCATCTCACAGTTTATACAAATCTCTACCCTTTCTTGGAATTCTTCTGATTTGTTGGGTGTAGTAATGTGTGCTAGAGCGGAACCCCATCAGCTAATTATGCCTCACGTGCAAAAGTCTGTCCTGGATGTGTTTGTTTTCTATTTTACTGATACTGTCCTAGCGCTGTTTTATGCAAAAGAGTAAATAAGGAAAACCCATCTATCTACTGTACATTAATCATTATTTTATACATAATACTTCTATACTTTTGTAGTACTGCCTAAACAGTACCCTGAAGTCAGCGCTGTTGCAGCACTATACTGGAAGGATGCTCAAGCCAGTCTTAAATTAACTCTCACAGCTGCTGCCTGCAGCTCGGTGGTAGCAGCTCCGAGTACGGCTCAGGCTGCCAAACCCACCCGAGAAGCAGTTAGCACAAAGCCAGATCTGCACTGCTGCGCTTACAGTAGCAGTTGCAGCTCTATCACAGCCGGCAGTGTGGGTATACCTTGATCTTTCCACTCCTTCCCCCTGCAGCGGGTTTGTCACCTAATTCAGAGCTCATTTATTAGTAGCTATCTTTCTTTCCAGGAACGCGTTTGCCATATGTTTATGTATACTTCTTTTTTCAAGGAACATGCAAAGACTAAGTTCTTAGGTGTTCTAGAAATACTGCAGATAAAATATAAGGATATATATACATGGGTAGAAAGGACTATCCTTTCACTTCATTACTCTCAGTATCTTTTCCCTCTGGGAAACCGCAGTGGTTTTTTTCAAACCGTGCTATGCCAAAGACCTTCCAGTGGCAATAGACACATCCTTAGGATAACAGCAGGAGCAGATGACTGCGACGCTGCAAGAGGGAAGAGGCGAAGGCAGCCCAGTTCCTCACCCTCCGAGCTGTCCTGTCCCTGCTGCCCCTGGAGTTTCTATTTCTATTTCTGCCCCTGGGACTTAGAAGCAAAACCAAGGGTTGCGTCTCTGTCTTTGCAGTTGCACAATAACATTTCCAGTAAGGTCCTTTCGTGGACTGAATTCTTATCTAAGATTTGGTGTCAGGGGGAATATATATTATATTATTTGCTATGTAATGACAGTAATTTTGAATATTAATTGCTTTTTCTACTTCCTGGCATTCAGGAGTCAGAAAGGACCAGAAGAAGCAAGAAAAGGGAGAAAAACCTCTTATTTTTCTTTGGGCAACAAGCTAACTTTTCTTTAAAAGTTCATGCTATATATATATTCTCATGTGTTTAGCTCAGGCAGCCTACATTTATTACAGAGACAGTGTCACCACTAAAATCTTTACAGTTTTGCCTTTGAGAGAAGATAAGATTACCATACCATTCCTTAGGTGTTCTCTTTCCTTAACTGGAGGAATGCCTTCCATATATTAATTACCTGCAAAAGCATTAATATAGATTTTAAATGTTGACAACTATAATGTTTATAATGTTTGCATGTGATTAATTGCACTTTGGCGCTGTGCATATAATGGGATACGAGTTATAGCAAATAATATTTCACTATTTGAAGCACGCTTCACAAAAATAATTGCTTTCCGTATTTGTGTGTTGGTCTAAGTAAGTGAACAATCTCAAAGCATAGGGCAAAGTCAAACAAAGCACCTTCAGCTGTGTCTGGAAGACACCACTGGAAAAAATAATTTGTATTGCTCCATTCTCCTTGGATGAGAGTAGATATGGAGTCTGTCTCTCCTTTGCTCTCTTCATTTTGTAGCCCTGCTCCCTTTCTTCATGCTGTCTCTTGCTTCTCCTTCTCTCCTGCTGGCATCAGTGTTATGTAGCTCTGTTGGGTGCAGTAAGAAAGATGATGTATACATTTATGTAGATATATACAAGTTATAAATTGGACAAAGGGTACTTTTACATGCCATCACTTGGAAGTTTTAGTCTGCTCCTGGTAGCTGTTTTCAGATAAGACACTACAGTTTAAAGGCATAATTTTTCTTCTTTTTTTCTGCAGCACTTCATATAATTCAATAAAGCTACAAGTTTGTTTTATTTAGTGTCAAAAAGTGCTGTATTTTAAAATGAATCTAACTTAGACTTTGAGGAGTCTCCAATGGCAACTCCCTGGAGTGGAAGCATATGATGGAGAGTGTTTGCAGAGCATTCAGCCGGTAGCTGTGTGCCCTCAGCACTCTCAGATTAAATGCCTACATGGCCTTTTGGTTGCTGTTGCATTATTGATGTGGATTGTGGTGAAAAAACCTGCCAGAAATGTGCAGAGCAAAGGTTGCTAGAAAAACACCGTTTTCTTGTCGTGCGACTTGTATATTTGCTTAAAGATGCTTTTGCAAGTATCTTTTAATGAGAAGAAAACACAACAATTACATGAACCAGTCATCTGTCAGGCTGGCAGTATGGACAGTCAAAAATTAATATAATTTAGATACGGGCTGTAAATGCCTGATAACAGTGATTTTAGATTGACAGCGTGCATTAATTTGCCTGCAGTCTTTTCTGTACAAGTTCCTGCTACATGATATTTGAGACTGACACCACATAACCTTTCTCATAGTTGCAATAGTCAATATTCTCCTGTTAAAATCAAGAATTCCTAAATAAAGGAGAAGAGGAAGCCATGGAGTGCACAGGAGCTTCTACCTGTCAAAAAGGCTGCATACAAAGCATTTCATACACAGGAAAAGAATTTCACAAATCAGTCCCATCTTCCGCATTGTTTAAGCAGCCAACTCATCGCTGAGCTGTGGCAATGGGGGGAAGAAAGAGAGGACAGCCACCGTGAGCAGACTGCAGCAGCACTTCCCTGCAGTGCTTTGTTTTTCTTGCCCACTTCATGCACCTCAAGTGAAGAAATAAAATTTAGGCCCTTCCAGGGTCTGCAGCCTGGTACATCTTTCTTACTCGTGCAAAAGTGTTGGGCACTGTGGGCGTTCTCTCTTCAAGATGCAAGTCACAAACCATCAAGTGTTTTCCCTACCTTCGACATGGCACCAGGAACTGACTTTCTGGAATGGGTCTACGTTCAAGAATGCACTTTTCCAGTTGAACTGCTGAACAAATATGCTCCAGCTGATGCACCCTCCAGGTTCACAGGCAAAACATGCCTAATTATTTCAGACAGGAAAAAAAAAAAAAGAGAAGGAAAGAATTAAATCTCAAAGTTAAAAAGAAAACTGAGAGATATATGGGACTAAATATGTCTCAGGACGTTCAGATTGGACATTAGGAGAAGGTTCTTCACCGAGAGGGTGGTCGGTCACTGGAACAGGCTCCCCAGGGAAGTGGTCATGGAACCAAGCCCGTCAGAGTTCAAGGAGCGTCTGGACAATGCTTTTAGTCATACGGTTTAGTTTTACATAGTCCTGCAAGGAGTTCTGCAAGGGATTTGGACTCAATGATCCTTATGGGTCCCTTCCAACTTGAGATATTCTATGATTCTATGATAGTAGGAAATGTTGAGTGATCTGGCACAGATTGGTCCCTGGTCTGAAAACAGAATGACTGTTTCCTCTCTATCTACCTATGATGTAGGAATAGGAATCTTCTCTTTTCAAATTAGTCACTGAAGATGGAGAAATCCAGCTGTTTATTTAAATAATCAAAACAATAATACATGTGAGATATGGATTAATATATCGGCAGAGTCAATATTGTGTACAAGTCACACTTTTATTCACCTGTATGTGGTAATATTCATATTGTCATCCATTTGTACTTTATTACTTCCAATGCTGGAATAGCCACTTAAGTCCCCTGCCATTTATTTTGTCCTGTAATTAGATGACTATCTTGTTGTTGTTTATAAAAGTGCCAGTGCCTTCGCATGAACTTGCAAACGTATTGGTTGCCTTTGTAGGGAAAAAATCCTTTCTATGAATGTTTACAAGGACCAAAAGCACTGTGAATATCAAAGCAAATTTCTGTTTTTCAATTCAGACTTACAATTGGAAGTACACTTTGGTATTGTTCGCCTAAGTCAAGCTAATATTTTTATTAAAATATCTTTGCTAAAGATATGAAAAAGATACATTTGTGAATCACTGGGTTGCCAGGCAAGATATGAAGGTGGAGGAAATAAAGTACTGTTTGATGGAGGGAAATTAAAAAACAAACAATGGAAGTGGCCAGGTTGTAGCTTTTACTTGTGTCACAAACAAAGCTGGATTGACATCGTTGGCTGCTATTTTAAAAAAGGCAGAGGGCAAAACTGTTTTCAGTTCCACCAGCAACCCCAATCAGCCTGGGCTTGTCTGGAGCAAGTCACAAGAGGGAAATGGCCTTTGATTTCAAGGATTTCTGAAGTACTGAGCACCTCTGAGCAGTTAACAGAGACTGTACAGGGGAATTATGCGGTGGACGCTATATTCTATTCAGTGCTTTCTAAAATGAAATCCGAAACATTTGTTGCTCTGTATTACACTGATACTTTGCAAGTTGTCCCCATTAGTGACATGACGTCAAGAGAAGTCCACTGCTGACAGCCATTGCCAGGAAGCTGATCAGATGGTACAAGCAAACAAAAAATTTGGCTTTCTTACAATTTGAAGACAAAGAAAGGAGGCCAGGGAGCTGTGTGTTTGGTGAGATGTAAAAACTCAAGTTTGCTGAAGCCAGAAGCTGTATCAGCAATGAATTTAATTAGTTTAATCTCAAGTATTCTATTTTCTCCGTTTGTGTGTCTGCTGTAACCTATCATTATTCCCTGTGAAGATGCTTGGTTGAGCTGTCTTCTCCTCCACTGCTGTCACGGGCCACTTCCAGAGAGGAGACGTGTGGGATTTTTCCTCAGGCTAATCTGAGGGGAGTGCGGGGTTGAACCCGGGTTTCACTGGGCAGCGCCAAGCACATTTGGGTGCTGAGTGAGACTGAGACGTCACAGGAGTGGGGTCTGGAAATCTCTATGAATACCAGAGAAACTAGATGCTGAGCACTCCAGAACCAGGTGATGGTTTTGTCCTGTCTATAAGCAGGACAGACCTTGAAGACAGGGAAACTGCAGGACTGTCCCACTTGCTTATACAGCAAAATCATATCTTGGTTGGTTACCTTAGATGCAAAGTTTATAAAGCACTTTGGGTATTTACTATAAGGTAAAAAGAAGTGGGAATTACAGGGCAAAGAATATGATCAGGAGTTACACACACTCAGATGTAAGAAATACTTTCCTGAAGAGCGCAGCTAAGCAATTAACAACACTCCCACACCCTGTTATAAAATGTGCTTGCATTTTGCAATTTGAAGCAGGGCTCATTACAGCAGAAGACGTTGAGCTCAGAATTGGCAGTACTAACAATTAGCACCTTAAAATACTGTCAGTTCCTCTTGAAGGAAAGAGACATTGATCCCCTGTGCTGTGGGTGTAAGGGATTTGTTACCTCCATCTCTCTTTCTCTAATCTGGCACTGTTGTTGCTCCGACTCAGGTAAGGAAATCACGGCATATATCTTTCTCACATTTGAAGTAAATGGTTTAAGTGCTCCGATGCTAGTTTTAACTATATTCCAGAAATAGTGGTCATTATTGCACACAATTTTTGTTGCAATAACCCACAGAGACCTTTGCCCAGACTGGTCGTGCTTGGGCTTTGTGCAGTATGAGCACGGGGTGATTGACAGCTCCTGCTCAAGAGAGGGTATGGTCCTGGAAGAAAGAAACCTGGAGGTCTGTGTCCTCATGTCACTGGCTGGCCATCCTGGAGGTTCACACTTAATTTTCTGAGGCTCTGGCTTTACATGGCTTGCTGGTATGTCAGTATCACAGTATTTTTGATTGCTTGTGGAAAAATACCCTCCTCTCCCTCCTCCTGGTGAGGTTCCGTCTCTGATCCCTGTTGGTTTCTTGTGTTTCTTGCTACAGAATGGCCATTGTCCCAGGCAATGTTGCAAATCCCTTTCACAGCACCTACTTCATGCCATTTTATAACCCATCCTCTAATCTCCCTTGCGTTCATTCCTTCAGATCAGGGAGGGAGATGCTCGCTCCCGAAGCGCAAGACTTGCAGGGACCACACCACAGGTGATCTCTGAGGGGCAGTGAACGTCGTTCCGGGTTCCTGCCAGGGTTTCAATACCTTTCCGTAAAGACTTATTTCAAACCTCACATTGACTTTGAAGATGCTTTTAAGGAGCACAAATTATTGAATAATATTTTAAATAAGGAAAACCTGATTATGTTCTATAAATATTAATCTCAGAGTGTAATTGCTCTACTACTCTATTATATTACAATAAGCCTGCTGGTGTTGCAGCATTTTAAATAAGTGCTAGATGATTTAGTTTGTTCTTACACTCTTCACAGCAACAATCTTCAGTCTGAAACAAGATTGCAATTTGCTGATTAAAGAAGTATCACCTAATCAAGTGAGATAGATTGAGGATTCTTTTTCGTTTGCACTTTTTTCTTTTTATTTACTCTTACTAAATGTTTCATTTTTGGAACTTCTTATGCCTTTTCTACTCTTGCTGTTTAATTGGCATTAATAAAATGTTCCTAACCTCATTCACCCAGAAAGTATCACATATCCAAGGCACAGTATAAAATTTTGGTTTGGAAATGCTGGCTTTGAGAAACTACCCAGAGTGGCAGCAGTCCCTGAGGATGTAATCTGTTAATATGAGTTCTGATGCAGTAATGTTTCATATTTGTTTTGCTGGCTGTGGATGTGACTAGTTGGGAGCCATTAGGGAGGGGTTGCTGAGAGAATTGGATTATATTTAAAGCTAATTCTGCATCAAAATGGCCTCGATCAGTATATTGCAACTTATCTTTGGTAAAAATACCATGGTATCATTTGATTGACAGGGGGCATCTGGCTCTTCTCTCCATTCATGGAAGAGGAGCTATATGTAAGACATGAAGAGACAGCAAATTCAATGGGACGAATAAGGCCACAGCGGTTTTTGCTGGAGTAAAACAACTGAGTTGAAGCTGGTATTTGCTTTCTTCAGTCCAAATGGAGCAGTGGTGGAATCCATGCCAAGAGATGTGTTTCCCATCACATCTCATTCACTTTAGCATCTTATTAGTTGCAGTCAAATATTTTCATAACTCACGCCCGTGCTCTTAATGATCTTTTTTTCACACACAGCTGAAGTGAGAAATGAACCTACACATACAATGAAAGTGAGTTTTTACTTTTAAGTAGATGCTCTTATAAACATTCACGCACCATTTTTTGCCCTGTGGCCCGTGCTATTTTTCAGTCCCCACAGCCAAGCCCTTCTTGAAAGCTGACCACATATTATTTGGAAAAGATAATTGAAACTGGCCCTGTGGAAGTGACGCCGAATGAATTGGCTTGTTGGCATAGTGGAGTACCTAAGGCTTTTAATCTGTCCTTTTGGTAGGGCTTCTCATTATCTTTCCCATTCCTCTCTCTTCATATTCACCATGCTATAAATGCCTTCTTTTATCATCATATCGCAATTGCTGTAAGTACTGCAGAGCACTTCCCACATAAGACATCATGTAGCTTTTACAGATCTTAGTGATGACTACATGTCCACACACACGTGGACAACCTCACCGGAGAACCTTACCTTCAAGGTGGAGTTTGACCCAGATGTGAGGGCAAATGCAATCTAAATGAGTGGCAGGTAAATACCACAAAGCCATGTGCATAAGACTTAAAGTTGGTACCACTGTGGTCACTTTTGAAATTTCTTAGTTTCAAATTTCTTGGTATAAAATGTCTTTATAGATCTTTGCAGAACACCTGGCCTGATGGAGCCTTGTTTATGATAGCAGCTGAGTATGTTGCACACGTCAATGAAGAGGGATCAGCACAAACATTTGTGCAAGCAAAATGAGAGATGCACAAATACTCACAGGACGTGAAAGTGCTGTAGATGGGCTTAGAAATATGCCACAAAGATCACAGTCAATGTATTTTCTTTCCTTCTTTAAGGGCTTGCTCATATCTGTGTACCAAAATATATATATTTTTTCTCATGGAATAGTTTGAATATCCCTTTATTAATCATTAAAACACTAGATTCTTATCTGGGGTATAGTTACATTGAAAACATGGGTATGAAGGGAGAGCAGAACAGCAATACACAGCCTAACAGTAAATTAACAAGATGTAGCGGTCTGGCAGCAGCAGTGCCAAACCCAGCCCAGTGTCATTGTCTCTGGTGATATCTGCCTTTTAATTTTAATGGACAATGTTTAATCAGCCAAATTATTTTAACTGTGAAAACTTTAAAATAAGAGAATTGAAAGTATCTTAACTGTTACTTACCACTGGCTTTCCAGCACATTGCTGTTAAAAACTAGGTAATTTTAACTCTATGGTGGCAACCTGCTGGTGACATGGGAAGGCAGATTGCTTTCTTAGGGTCAGTTATGCTTTAAAAAATCTTTATGGTCAATGTAACAAGTGGGTGCAACTGCAGTATCACACATATTTATATTACTAACCACCTAGTAAATGCACGTATTTGAAAGCAGTTCTTTTGATCTTTTGCTCAGGGAGATCTAAGTGTCAAGTAGTGGATAAATATCCACTTTCTTTAAAAAGCAGTTTGTTAGTTTCTCTTGGAATGAAAGACTTCCCCAAATTCAAGCATGTTTCCTTGCTGCAGTTAAAAGCCAAGTGAACAAAACTGTATTTTTGAACTAATAAATCCTCTAAAAAGGAAATGTCATTAGTGTAATGAATACATTGAATGGTTGTTTGTTATAGACAATTAACCTCCATTAATTGGAGTGGTGTGCTCACAGAAGAAGGATTGTTTATTTGACAGAATGATTTTTTTGTGGGGAGAAGACATTTCAGATAACTTGCCAAAATAACTTCATCTCTGGCTGATGGCACTAAGTTACCGCGGGCAGTGCAAATGAAAGCTGTCTGGAGAGTTGCAGAAGGATTTCGCGACACTGAATGACCATGTAGTAAAACAGCAGGTGAAATTCAGTGCTGATGAGTAGAAAGCAGTGTAAATGGAGACTTTCTCCAAGCTTTACATGTGCAACAATGGGGTCTGACCTAGCTATTTCGGCTCGGGAAAGAGCTTGGGCTGTAACAGGCAGTTTTATGAAAACAGCAGTGTTCAGCAGCAGGCAAGAGGTAAAAAGATAAAAGTCTGCCTGCAATTGCTGGCAGAGGCGCAAAGAACAAAATAGAGTTCACCGTTACGCTGCAGTGTGAATCCTCAGCTCGGCTATCTGCCGAATGCCAACCGTCGCCGTGCTCTCCCCGAATCAGCGTAGATATCCCTGTGTGAGCCCAGGGATCGAGCAGTGGGGTGATTCCCAGAACTGGGGACTGACCGCTGATCCCTACCACGGGAAGCACCGACCTCGAAGGGGCTGAGGGGGGTTCGAAGCCCACCTCCTGCCTACCCCAGCCCCCTCCCGTCAGCGTGCAGGGTCACCGCCAGGTCCGGTTTGCCCATTGGGGAGGTATTTTGCAGAGTTTGGGATGTTCATATGTGGAGATAAGGGGGAAGCAGTGTGTTACAGTTCCATCGAGAGCAGTGCCAGGGAGATGTCTAATCTTACAATCCTCTTACGTCCTTGGGAAAAAAATGTTACCGTCTCTGTCTCCCTCTATTTAATTTAGTGGCCTTCAGGGACAATTGCTCAGTCATAGAAAGATGAGTTTCAGAGACTGGAGCCCTGGTGCCACAAGCTTTCCTGCTTTTCCAAGCACTGGAGTCTGACATAGATGCAACGGAATGGAGAAGGTACTAATTAATATGTTTTTTGCTATTGATTTTGCTTTTTCCCCTGCTGCTGGATCATTTTACTATCAGCTTTATGATTTTATTGGTAGATCTGCCTAGTTTCTTTCTTCTATGTTAATTTTTCCTTGTTTGGTGCTGCTATTTGTTTGTTATATCTCTGCTGTTTGTTATCATCACAAGTGTAAGGAAGGCATTATTATCTTTTTAAAACTTGTATTATCATTTACTGTTGCAGTTAATTCTTAGGCATACTGTATCAGTGTTGCTGCCTATTGTGAAGCCAATAAAATGCTAATGAAAAAGGGGCCAATTCTAAAGTGCTGCGATCAGTATGCAATACTTCTTACATGTTAACCTTTACCATATGGATTTAATATCACATCTGATTTACACCTAATAAAACAAGAGTCTGCCTCTAGAGTCATTCTGTCTTATTTTTTTTTAGTATGGAGCATTTTCCACTTCAGGTGTTACTGTACGTCACACTTTGCTCAAAGAGCCATCCTATGGCCTCACCCAGCTCCCCTTTCCCAACCATTCTGACTTCAGCAAAAAACTTCCTGACTTCAGTTATCTGCCAGTCACGGGCAAAGCTGGATCCCTTGTTCCAAACTCTGCTTGCAGTTCCAATGGTTTAACCTGGGGAAAAATGGTCTACCTAAACAGAAGTGCTCTGGGCTTCTGGAGTAATCAGCATGAACCTCTGCAACACCATCTCTAGTCTTCTCTGTAACGTTTTAACCAAACTCTTACACATTTCTGGCTGTGATCATCAGATTTAGTTTGCAACTTCGACACCTAGAAGTGGGCATCTTGCTCTCCTGATTTGTAAGCCTGTTCAACCCTACTAATTTCAGTGGGATCACGCGAGAGGTGATTGCAGGGCAGGTCTGGCCAGCTGGCCTTACTGCTAGCCTGCATGCCTCGATACTGCAGAAATGTTTCCCTGGAATTTACTACGTAAGGAGCATATCCCATGGCTGCTTCCTTGTAGACAGTGGTGCAGCTAAATGATGGAATATGTTTACAACCAGTACATCCTATTTCAGACCCTGGGTCTTTTTTAATAGATATTCTGTGTTTTTCCTCTTCAGTGTTTTGATTTGTCTCTTTAGGTTATAACACTTCAAATGATGACTGCATTAAAAAGATATGTATTGATTTTCTTCTCTTTGATTAATAAACATTTAACTCCAAGCCACCTGTGCTCTGGTAGCAGTGGAAAGGTATTTCAAAATGGTGACAACAGTTGCATCACAAGGTATATTCCTCCCTGATATGCCAGGGCTCTATTGCCCGAGGGGAAGGTACTCCTGGGCCCTAGCAAAGCTCATACCACAAGTCCAGGATACCTGTATTTTTTCAGAACAGTGTTTCCCACCCACAAATCCCTGCCTATAAATGTGGTACCCACAGAGAAGTAGGTCCCTGTCTCCTCCAGACGTTGATCTCAAACACTGTGCGTGTGCCGTGTGTAGGCAGAAAATCCAGAAGCAAGTGAGAAGGTTGGTTTGCAGCCTGCTGTTACCACACTTTCGTGTCAAGCCGCAGTACCTGTGGGCACAGCGCGTGGGTGTGGGGGACTGCAGCAAGATGAGGGCCTTGCTGGAGTACTCCTGCAGAACCGGAGCAGGCAAAAGGCATCCCATTTGGCATGCATGTTCTCTGAGGAGTCAGTCCCCACCAGCTCCAGCCTCTCATCTGTATTCAAAGTTCCCTGTCTAGAGAATTAACTCGCTCCATAGAACAGGCTAGATGCAAAGTATAACACGCACGCGCTGCGGGCAACTGGGATTTCAGGACCGTGGTTGAAAATGGGGAGTGCTCCGCCTGGACAGCACGGATGTCTCAAGAACTCATGTCTGGGCACCTCATGCATCCTTCCAGGATGCTTCTGTCCGAGATCAGGCAGCACCCAGTGAAGCAGCTGGAACAGGGTTTGTCTCACCCGGGCCACAGCTGTGGACTTCCCTGCTGGTCTGCTTGAGACAGGAACCTCCAGGGATTTTACCTACTGTTTTGAGGGGAATGAAAGGCTGCTTCAGGAGCTCCACACGTTTTGTGGGCTTTGACTTTTACATTATTTTCCATTCATTCACCTTCTTCACTTCTTTTCGGAATGGTACTATCTATGATTTTCTCCTCTGTAGGCCTTACACACCACTACAGAGGCAAACAAGAACTAGCTTAATTCCTAGCATACTCATCTATTCTCTTTTCTTCCAGCTTCCTCTGAGCTCTGTATCACACCTGACCACTCACCCTGTTAGGAGTCAAAAAAATTGTGAAGACTTAGAAAGTACTAAGACCCAATTATTTAAGTTGTGCTACTGAATGATAGACTGAAAAGCAAGATGCCTGGAGTGCATCAAAGGCCTAGTGAAGGTCTATAGAGATGCCTGTGTTATTTTAGGAAAAAATATGTGCAGCCTAAGTAATGTATAACTACTGCATTTCAAGATCTATGGCATGAAGAGAACACAGGGTGCTTCTAGTGACAGGAGCTTGAGAGCATCCTTGGCAGAGGAATAAAGTGACTAACTACAAAGCGTATGATATTTCCATGATGGAAGATGATAATCACTTGGAGAAGCACTATAAAACGGATAAGGGACAGGGTAAATGTAGATGGAGAGGAGCCGTAGGATTGAGGTGCTGGACAGCGAGGTACCTCCGTGGGCTGTGCAAGACCCTGTACCCCGTGCTGCGCTTGGGGTCTGCCCTCGGCGGGGGAACCTGGGGGAAGGTCTTGTGTCAAGCTGGGCAGCTGGGCAAGGCGAAACACGCATTGTCCCTGCAAGAGAGGGGTTGGAAAAAGGCTTGGAGCTGCCCATCCCTTGAGCAGCTGCCCCAGGGATGCCAGCAATCTCAGCAGTGCCCTGGGCCGTGGGGGAGGCAGCTTTGGGAAGACGGCCACCACTTCAGACGTGGCTCTGCTGGGTGGCTGCAGGTCATGGTGGCAGCTCTCCAGGACATGTGGTACCAGCACCTCCTTGAAAAAGCAGTACGTGGAAGGGCTTCTGCAGGTCTGAATCGGTCCTTGCTTGACAACCCGGAGTGGCTCATGGCAATCTCCGAGACCAATAAATCCTCTCCCAGACCTGTCTCAAGTGCCTGGGATATTGCCGTGACCTTGGGGTCTCTGATGTCAAGCGTGGGCTCACAGTGTGAGAGCAGAAATAGGTGGCTGATTGTGCCTCTTGTTCCCCCCAGACTTCTCAGACAGGCAGTGAGGACCAAGCCGCACTCTGAGACCAGAGAGGTTAGTGTTACATGAGGCAGAGTCATATTATTTAAGTGGGCATCAGTGGAGCCCGAGATACTGATTGTACGATGTCAGTAATGAATTAATTCTTTACGGCCAGAGGTGAACACGAGAAAAGCACACAGGAGGCCAGGCAAGCCCCGCACAGCCTTTGTGGCGAGAGGCAGGAGCCGTTTCAAAGTGATAAACAGCTGAAAGCTGTCCTGGCGTTAATGCAGCCGCTGAGAGAATTTCTCCTATGGTAATCTATGAGTTTCATAGCCCAACACTCCATTACTTATTTATAGATTTATAGCTCTTCCCCCTCCCTCCCCCCAAGCATCTGGCTGCTGTATATGAAACACACAGTTGCAATTACAAAATGTCTTCTGAAAAACTACCACCCTTGTCATCCGCTGCTGCGCGTCGGGGTAGCAGGCAATTGCAGACTTTGCACGGTACTTGTTGGCTTGGCACCCGTGGGCTCAGGAGCACCCGCTAAGCACCCAGGGCCGGACCAGTGCCATCCAGGGCCCACCCCACACTCTGGCTCAGCTTGTACCAGAGCTGGGACCAGTTGCTGTGCCAGGGCACAAAATGGGACCTGTGGGCAGGGACCTTTTCCTCTGGCAGTAGTAACAGAAGCCTTTGTTGCACCTCAGAGAGACACAGCTGGCTTTGGTCCTCCCTACCATTCATGTCAGAAGTAGAAATAGATCAGTTAATATATTTTGGGTCTGCTGCGTCATTTTCTCCCGCGTGCAGTTTTTTTTTGTTAGGCACTGAGGCGATAATCCTACATGTGGCAATTTACTCCTCTCAGGGACCACGTTTTGGGCTGTCTCTGGGCTGGGGCGGTATCGCTGCATGTGTTGTGTAGGGGTGTCTTTTAAATGATTTTGCACATGTATTTTTAATTTTTGAGTTACATCTGAGCTGTATGTTTCGCTGACTGCAGAAGCTGGGATCTTCTTTGGAGCGGTGCGAGGGGAAAGGCAGCTCCGGGACCGCGGAGGATATCGGGATACTGGCATCTCCTGATGCAGTCCTAGGACTTCCCAGAAACAGGGAAGCAAAGCATTGCTGCTGCTGTGAGAGATTCAATGAGAAAAACGAACTTCTGAAGATAAATGTGTTACATATGTAGTAGGAGTTTGGGAGGGTAACTGGTACCTCTAATAACAGCCAGAAGCAAACAGATAGCTATGAGAGAGTACAGTGCACGCTTATGTGTACCACAGTAGGTCAGGCACATTATGTTTTCTGCCAGACAAGATTTCTCTATATGTTTCAAAGATAGCCCCAAGAAAAGTGGTTTTCAGTAGTCAAGATGCGAAGCTAAAAATGCAAAGAATAAAAACTGCACAGTCACCGGCAGAAGTCAACACTCGCTACCTGTTATCACATTGTATTTCTGATGTGTCTCTATTATTTCCACACGTGCTGAAGTGCAGAGATCTTGGTTATGGCAGTTCCTTTTGTTGCAGCGTTGATGGGGGGTTCAGGGGCCCTGACATCCAGCTGATACCTGGTTCCTCAGAGCAAGTGCAGAGGCTTTAGGAGCAGCTGCCTCATATTATTATATTTTACCTTGCAAGTGCTTCGGTTGAGATGTATTATCCTGCAAAGCTCTTTGTCATTTTAGCACTTCTGCCTCATCTGCTTTTGTGTTCTCATTGAATATATTTGTGGTGGCTAGGTGTTACTGCTGGCGTCTTTGTGTTTTTCTGAAGCTGAAGGATACCACTTAGGTCTGTAGATATATACTTCTTTTCTTTTTCTCCAATATGTTTTTAGTGATTAGTTTTAAAAGATATCAGACTTGTCTTTAAAGATTATTGCAGAACTGTTCTGATGCTGTTGACAAAATTGCTATGCCATATTCTTCTATGGTTGAGTCAGTACCTCATAATATTTTACAAAGATTCTGTTCTATTTAAGTGGATTTGATTTTTCTGTTGCCCATTAACTTCCCACGTATTTTTATATAATGGTTTAACTTACAGAATAATTAAAAGATTATTAAAAAAAATAAAAATAATCCTGTTTCTAGTCTAGGCAGGTTTGCAAGTGTTAGTAGAAAGTTCAATGGCAAGAGCTGAGTCAAATCTAAAATCCTTGATTAGCAGCTTTAATCCTACTCTAAAAGGAACTACACAGAGAGATAGCTCTCTGCACCTGTCAAAACCTCTATCGTAGTCATCATTTTATTTATTTTACCACATTATTCAAGTCCTTTAAATTCAAGTCTTCTGCACAGAAGAGCTGTGTCTCATCACGCCGTGGGGTGAGTAGGTGAGATAAGCCCATTTTTCTCTAAGGAGGTGTTTCAGTAGGAGAAATAATCAGTGGAGGAAGAGAATAATTTCCTAAGTTTCGATGCTTTTGTTACACGACTGTCATCTTTAAAATTCAAGAGTTCCATCTAGAGGAATCCTATTTCATGAGCTTGGTTTTGCTGGCCTTTTAATGTGTGTCATGTTTGCTGGCTGAAAACAGATTTATTCATTCTTTTTTCTCATTTTTCTTTGTTGGATACCTATGAATTCCATTGTTTCTTCCTGGCAGTTTTTGAAACAACACTTTAACATCAGTATTCCCTGCTTACACTTAAGATACCGTTTCCATGTTTCTGTTTATCGAGCGTGCTGAAGAGAGAAATTCTGTTCATGTCTGACTGTCACTTATGAATTTGTAGCCCAGAAAGTTACAAGGCTCAGATTTTCCCACCAACAGAAATAAAATATATCCTTAAGCAAAAAAATATTTAGAGTAGCTGAACAGACTCTGGCAACAGTGAAACCATGTAATAATATAGAAAATATTGAATGCAGACATATCCACTGAGAACTAATATTTCTGCAAATAGACATAAATCTTTGTTCAGTTTGTTTTAGGAATCCCTGTTCCCAAGTCTTTTTTTCTTAATCTGTAGAGAAATCTGGAAAAAAAATCCAGCTGACATGCCAGCACAAGCAATTTGCTATTATCTTTTGGGGTTAGGAGTCAAATTCCTGTTGATCTAATGAACCTTTTAGGCCCTTCTGCAGCTCAGATACTCCAGTTTATCTTTTCCAATATTCTTTGTTTGTCAGACAGAGATAAAATACCTTGGTAATGTTTAATAATGAAGTCTCATATCTAAAACTATACTAGGATGATCTTTGTATTCAGATGTGTGGAATTTGCCTAAGACAGAAGCCAGCTTCCTAGGTGTCAGAGAGAAAAGTTTTAGCTTTCAAAACCACAATGGCAAAAGGGTGGCATGGTGCCACCGATGGAAATGAGCTGAAGAAATCCCACCATTTATGCCGCAAACCCTGAATCTTGCTATTGTAGCTTAACTTGATTAAAACAAAGCAAAACAAAGCAAGACAAAACCACTTTAAGCTTTCCTGTGGTTCTACTTTCCCAAGCAAAATTAACCGTACCTTCAAAATTCATACCCATGCTAAGAGTGTAACAGCATTCCTATGCTGTATGATCTTTACTGGTACGACTGTATTAGCAAAGCCTTCATGCTTAAGTTCTGATCACTTTTTAAAGAAAACCCTTTGATGTGTCCTTAAAAAATAACTATAGCAGAGGTGTAGTGTGTGTGGGTGCTATACTAAAAAAACTGAGGGCAGGGCAGCAAGGTTGAGACCGTAAAAGCAAGTTACCCAGGCTATGTCTGTATGGCTCAGTAAAAGAAAACTAAGGGGGCACTACAGCTGAGTTATGTGGAATAGCCTGAATTTATAATGCTTAGAGCTAGTCCCTTAGTAGCAGATCTGTGTTGGAATTATCTGACTGAAACAGTCCAAAACAGAGCTTGCAAGGCAATGACCTAAGAGTTAACTAGTATGAATGATCAGAAGGCCAGTGATTACACTGGATCTTTGGTTATCTTTTACTTAGAAGTATAGACTTCCCTTTAAAGACATGGCTCATGTAAAAAAACATAGGTACCTTTGAACACATAAGCAACATGAATTCAGCTGAGCACAGCAGGTAAATTGCTTTTCTCCACTTACATTTTTTTTCGTTCAAGCTCAAGGTAACATGAATTAATTTTTACCTAATTATCTAACTTTACCCAATTAATTAGAGGTCAGATCATATTTCTAATTTTCAACCTAAGGCTTATTTCAATTTTGATTATGTTGTACAAAAAATAGAACTTCTTTACAGCATTGTCTTTAGCTTCTTTCTCTGCCAACATCTTTTGAAATTTTTAGATGTCATTAGGAAGACAAATTAAGGTCAATTTCATAACCTCAGGCTTAAATTTGTTTGTATTTTTAATGAAGCCACATTGTGGTATGCAATCACAAGGAACATTATCTAATCTGACACCTGCAACCTTGTCTTTGTCAATGCTGACTTTGGAGTTTATTGTAGTTTTCCTCAACTTTCTCCCTCTTCATTTTGTGACTAGCTTTGTAATTAGGTAATTTTAGGAATTCAGCAGAGGCAAAATGTAAGTTTTCATGATTTTTACTACCTGTTATACTGTGCTTATGAGATGATAACCACATGGATATTTCTAAACAATTGGGTGTAATGAACTGTGGTGAGGAGTTTGCTTAGAAGATATTTCATAGTCTGCTTAAAAATGTGGACAGCTTTACAAAGATGCCCAAGGACTGCTGAAGTCTTTTGCTCCTCAGAGTGTTCAGAATTGGCTAATTACACAACAAAGCCAGGACCAAACGCTTAGGTTTAGCCATGGAAGTGGCTAAGAGTGGACAAAGTCTTCCTCGGTCTTTTTTGATTTACAGTTCCTTTCAACTTGCCAGCGTAAGGTGGAATCCTTCTACAGTGAATTTCATCCCACAGACTAGGGAATTGTTTTTCTTGGTTACCTTGCAAAACCCTGTCAAGAACTAATTCATATCTGCCTCTGGGTCTGCAGGTCTCACGCTGAAAAACACTTCTCTGTGACCAAAGAGGAGAGCTGGTGACTACAATGAGTTTTGAATGGCAGATGATATACCTTGGGTGGTGAGGTTTCTGAAGTAGACATCTCAGTTAGGTATCTCAAGGTAGGTGGAATGAGTACAGGATAAAATACAGAGGTAGAAACTTGAAGGAAATGTTCATAATTTTTTGAGCCAATACTGGCGGAAATACTATCTCCTTAATATTCCACTTGAAACAGGAGAAACAAACTCTGAAAAAGTCATCGTAAAGAAAATCTCAGCATTGGCAGTCAGTCATTAATTTCAAGAGTAGGACCTTCCAGTCTTTGCCAGGGCCACGATCTGATGCTGTGGCCTTGTAGTTAAATGCTACTCTGTACAATCTGCACTAAAACCCAGGGACTATGTTCTTGTTTGCTCCTCACTGTGCTATTGAGGTGGTGAAATTATGGTTCAGTGCCAGCAGAACGCCAGATTAATGGATATGTCCAAATGTATGCAGAAATAAGTTGCTCAGCGAAGGTCGTCTATTTATTGCACATATATTTGGTTTACTCACTAAGCATAATTTAATCTCACAAGTAATAATATTTGCACAGCGTAATTTCAGAAAAGACTGTGATCCATAAAGAACTTCCCAAACAAGATAACTGTAAAGCAGATTTAATTGCAAGAATTTATTGTTCTTCAAAACAATGGGGCTGTTTAATAAAGGTGAAACGAGTACTAAAAATCCAGGAAGCAGGGAGTGCAAAGTCTACAACATCCTTAGTTTTACCCCCGTGTCCGTACATGCTCACCATCCATCAGCTGAAGTTCCTAACTAGCTGTCACATGAAATGTCACTCCAGAGTATGTGCATTTGCTTTTTGCATGATGGTACTTGCACTGAAACTTACTGTCCATTAAATGTTAAGTTGTGGTATAAACTGAAAACAACTCCAACCCAGAGAAGCATTTAAATATACTTTAACAATTAAGTTAAGCATAATTTAAGTGCTTTCTTAGTTGGGACCCAGGAACTGAGCTTTGAATCTCCCATGCCCGTGACTCGTTATATAGAAGCCCAATTTTTTTTAAGGCAGTAAACAGCTGATTGGTGCAAAGTGCAGACTGCCCTCATCTGAACTGTGAAGAAACCTCAGGAAGATGGACTGATGCTTCCATAAATAGAGAGCAGAAAATGGATTTTTTTTCCAGTGGAAATTTAATCAAGGTGGAAACATTGCATGGGAATGTGCAGTTTTCAATGTAATTTTCTTTAGAAAATAAAATCAACAATTCAAGTATTTTTACTGCTGAGTCTTGGACTCTCAATGCTTAAAGGGAAAGTTTTTTACATGAACACACATATGGGATCAGGCTACAGCTGGCATTTGAAGGAGAATGAATGAATTAGTAGAGGCTACCAAATATAATTTATAACAAATTCCCTTCCTGAGAAAGCAGCAGAATTTAAACGATTGCTTGAGTATATTCATTGCCAACATCTGCCAAGAATATTCATAAAAGGAGATAGGCTAGAGGTGGATTTCAGGATGATCTTTAGAGGCTGAGGTCTTCACTTTGCATTAGATAGATACAAGGGCAGAGATAGGGGACTTTTATGTAAATTTGATTAATATAAGTCCCCAGACATATATAATGTATCTCCAGCCATCAAAGTATGATAGAACTAGAAATAGGACAGGTGATGTATTCGTACCCTTTCCCTAAAGTTCTCATGGGGTTATACTGAGTGCAGAGATCACTTTAGTAACAAATCCTCCCCAGGGCTCTTGACAAAAAATATTCCATGTCTTCATTGTCAGCTTGGCCAGTGAGAAAACTTCTGTTCAATTTTGTCTATTTTGGACAATGAATGGGCAAAACTTTCAGTATGAAAGGTTACAAATTGCTGATTTTGTGTTCTGAAAAAGCAGTTCCTCTTAAAACCTGCAACTTCCAAATATTTTCCTCTGACTGGGAACTAACCAAGGAGCAGTGTAGAGAAAAATGTGCTGAAGCATTCTAATGAAATGAGCTTTAAATAAAAAATTGTTCTGGAACCTTAAATAATGGGTCACTACCGTTACTATATTATTATTTACTTACAGATCAGATGACTGTTTATTTTTGCCTTAGCATAGTATGGCTCTCCTTGGCTACAAAAGCAAAATATTGATGAGTCAGGTAGCTAAAACAAGATGCAGAATGCAAGATGCTTCAAATAATGCCAAACATTTTATGTAAGATCTATCTAATTAGAGATTAGTTCCCTACTTAGTAGCAGACAACAGATGTCTCCAGAAGTAAAGTACCTTTTCTTTCATCAGTTTTATCTACATAGGCTGGATCTGGATCCTGACCATGTAGATTTATTTTCAGTAGTAGTAGGTATAGTTATACATGTTGTATAATTATATATCATATATACTTAGGTGAATTTCCCTCCTTTTAATTGAACTAATTTTGAACTAGTTCTTGTCTTATCTTTTGGCACTTCAAAATGAAAAATATAATAACAATAGTAATAGCAATAACAATAAGGAGCTTCATCTTAGAGGTCCATACAGACTTTAAAACATGGATAGAAGACAACCATTTTCACTTTTTCTGCATTTGGCTTTGTTTCAACTTTGGAAATTAGCTGATAGGGTTACAGATTAACATAGACCACCCAGAAAGTTGCATACCACCAACTAAAACTCACCTAAAGTAACCCTGATGTTGTACAGCAGCGTCTTTCAGATGGAAAGACTGCCAGAGCAGGAGGACGACGAAGACTAGCTGGGAACTCTGTGAAACTACCAAGCAAAGACCTTCACCTCCAGATCTGAAGCCAGTGACTGATGCCTGTGCTTGCCTGACCTTTGCTAGTGGAGGGAGTCAGGATCCTGCATTTACTCTGACATGGTCAATAGTGTAGCCAGCTGCAATGGTCTTTTTTTTGCCCCCTGACACATTGCTGACCCTTTAGCACTATTGGAAGAGGTTTTGTGCTCAAAGGCAGATGTAAGTACATTCAATGAAAATGCCTTCACAGGCCTGAGAAGCTCTTCAGTGTTTATTCTCTCTGTTTTGACATTAGGTACTTCACCTCATCTGTTTTGCCAGCTGCCTTGAAGAGATGTGTTTCTGTAATGGCTTATCCTGTAAGTTAAACGGCAACAGTTAAAGCAGATCCGTTGTGGTATGAGTTGCTTTGCATTGATACACATCAGAAGGTCATTAAAATCCAAATGGCAGTAGTTGAAAAGCTCACTGGCCCAACAGGTACTGAGTTTTGATATCACTGGTTACTCATTAGCAATTTTCAAAGGTGGGCTTTTCAAAGTAGAACTGTCATTTGAAAAAGTAAGCAGGCCAGAGGATCTCAGAACATGTTGTTACAGGTTTTTAGCTTCTTGCCATTGTGTTTGGACAAGTATCTCATCTTCTCCTAGCACCACGCAGGTCACTGGCTGCAGCTGAAATAGCAGAAGCTGATCCCTCTCCTGCTCTTTGAAAATTTGCCTGCTCAATGCAAATATTAGAAGGGTAACACGCAGCTTTATTCCTCTCCCAAAACATGTGGGAAAAACATTTTTTTTTTCTGGCAGTCTTTTCCACTTTTTTTGTCATCTTCTCTGAGGTATTTAAAAAAGTAATCCAAAGGATATTCAAAGCTAACAACAGTGAGAAGGAGCAGAACGCTGCTAAGGCTTTAGATGTTCCACGCCAGGTCCTTGTGGCATTAACTAATGAATCCCCACAGCACTTCCAGAACTGCAGCTTGTACTAAACATTTTATTGTCTGGACCCCATCATATATTATAAAAATCAACACACATTCAAAGTAACTGATCAGTTTATGTGATGTACGGGGCTAGCCAGCTGGTGGCTGGAAAGTGTGGGAACCAGGGATCTGACTTCAGGTCTGTGTGAGAGTTGTTATGGCTTTTCTATGTTTCCTGTTGCCTGAAGTCCTTCTGAGTATGGATACGCGTCAGAGCAAAACACAGACATGCACCAACCCGTCATGCATTTCTGTCATTTGTAAAAAAAAGCCTGGCAGGCTGAGCAGAGTCATGGTGTGCTGCAGACAAGCAAAGAATGAGGACTACAGGGCTCATATCCTGGGCTATGACAGCAGCACCCAGCTAGTAAGCCTAGACACAGCTAGTTACTGTAGGACAGGTCCTTTTTCCTCTGTTTTTCTTCCCCTTTTTAATCGCCTTGTATTTTTAAATTGTAATCTCTGGAGGGCAGGGAGAACAAATGTTGCTTAACAGTGTGGACAAAAGTTTAGCATGACTTTAGTTGTTGCAAAGCCAGGAGTGACTTGGAAAGATTTCCCAAGAAACAATCACTACGACCTTAAGGCAAGGCAGCACTATTCTGTATCCTCTATAAATCCTCCTCTGCCACACGTCTTAGATATTTTAAATATATCTTAGAGATGCTCAAACAGTGTATTAGTACCGTGCTTTCCTTGTATACATCAATATGTAAGGTGACTAAGCAAGTTCCTGAGTTACCATGGAGCCGAACTGCACAGATCTTGGGAGACAGTGAAAACTAATAAAACAGAATGAGAGAAAAACTCCCTGGGAGCTGGATTTCCAAAGCGCAAATAGCTGAACGCTGCATCAAATATACTTTTGCCCCTTTCTTAAAAGATAGCAGATGTGGATGAACTTTGCTGGTTAGATTCCATTGTTGGGCACATCCATGATGTACAGCTGTGGTCTTTTTTGCAGACAAAATACAGCCTAGCATTTCCCCTGAGGGGAATTTCTTAAGCCTCTGTGTCTCTGTTGGACTTCGCTAGAACCTCTCAACTTGAACACAAGCAGCTTCTTCCTCCTTTCGCCCCGGCAATCACTGCCCCCAGCACTCATCCTCGGGAGGACTGCTCTTGCAAAACGAAGTTTGAGCACCCAACCTCCTCTTGGGCAGTTACGGTGCGAGAGAAAGGAAAGAGAGTTCCCTCCTGAGCAACTCAAGAAATGCAAACAGCCTTAAGAAAGGGTGGGATTCATTTTGCTAAATGCAGATACTTTCGTGTGAGCAAGAGGTCCAAGTCACTGGAGAGAAACATCTGATTTTAGGCTTCTATTTTTGTCTGAGATGAACAACAGAAAAGGCCCCCCCCCCCCCCCATCGTTGTATTGATTAGATTGCCATCGATTATCAGACCTACAGATGCCTGCTCTGCTGGAAGCATCAACGCCGTGGGGGAACCTCGTGCAGGGCACTCCTCCCCAGCAGCCTCTGGACAGCCTGTCTGGTTGCGCTGAGCATTTTGTCCTGGATGTTCATGTGGCCAGGGACTTGGTCCTTGATCGACAGTATCCTCTCTTGCCATTATCACCTCTTCTCATAAAAACAGTTAATTTTGCTCCTCAGAATCTGAATCTGGGGAGGGAAGATAAAACTCGAAGGATGGGAGTGGGAACTGGAAGATCTCTGGAGACAAGAATGTTTCATTCTCTCTTCACAGAAGTAAAATGTAGAAAAGCTTTTATTTTTCTGTTTCTTGTGGGCATTTTATAAAAGACTGGGTGGATTAATTTGTTTTCCAATCCAAGCAGCTTTGTTAGCTAATTTAACATCGATTCCTGTGTGTATTGGGAGAAATCAGCCATACTCCCATGGATTTTCTCAAAATGTCTCAAAAAACCTGCAAGTAAATTCCACAGAAATGTGTCCAATTTTTAGTGAGGCTAGAAATTACTTAATAATCTCAAGTAGATATTAGGAGTGCTTGTCCCTGTGGGTCAGGTCTTGCAGGAGAAGCCACCAGCTAATCAGCTATTAACTACTTTTTTTCCTACAAACAACAAAAAGAAAAATCTGAAATACTGAAATCTTCAAACCCCAGAATGGCTCACATCAAGCTTCTGGTTAAAATACTGTCTCTGTTGGACTCTTTGGTCATATGCAAGGGGGACAGCAGAAACAGCCAATATTCTACAAGAAAGGTGTTGCTTTGTTTAACCAATGCCTGTTTTCTTTGGGCAAAGAGATGGTTGCCTGAAGTGGGAAATAGGATGCTGCTGCTGTTCAGCTGTGACCTTCTCCATTCCCTTCAGGAGCTTTTCTGCTGGGGGACTGTAGGTGGGGATGGGGGAATTGCTTTTTGTGGCTGCTTGTCCTCAACTTCTCCAGGAGCAGTAACTGCTACTTGCATTACAGGGGGCAGGATTGGGGCATTCCTGTGTCGGAAAATACAGCTATTGAGCATTTGGGCAGTTGCTTTCCCACTTCCATGACTCACGAGCCACTTCATCAGGATGTGTGCCACAGGAGGCAGTGACTGGCCAAGGAGTCCATGAAAGCAAGGAAACCAGGTAGGACTTATTTGCATGTGATTTTGGACTCTGGAAAATCTTCTGAAGCCTGCTAGGGACTGAGTCCTCTTACTGTTCAAACAGGAAGGGATGGCAACAGTGTGCCAGGCCACCGGGATGCATGGTTATGCCATAGATGTGAGTTTGTGGGCTGCAACTTCTCCACTGTATGAAAACCTTGCAAATAAAGTGATCTTACCTTGGTATGTTTTGTTGCCCTGGCAATCACAGGGAATGTTTGAAAATGGATTTTTTTTTTTTTTTGGTAATAAAAAGACAAAATGAAGCTATTTGGAAAAAAACCCGAACAAACAAGAGAAACATCTGCACCTCAAGAACTTTTTTCTCTGGGGTCTGCATGAGAAACTTGCTCCCAGGAAGGTGAATGTCTCAGAGCACCTGGCCTTTTTGTGAGAAAATGGAAAAATACCTAAGTAAAAGCTATGGCACTTTGCAACTTCTCATGTACTGACTCATCTTAAAAACCCATGAAGGCTGTCTAGCTATCTTGGGAAGCATCTAACCCCTCATTACACTGAAAAGTAATCCTTCAAGACTCACTTAAACCAGTGAACTGGAGGATTATGTTCATTGTAGTGGGGAAGTTCTGCTTGCGGCAGATCAATCTTCTGATAGCCAGCATGACCCTGTGACAAGGAGGAGGAGGAGGGAGGAACACGGTGCTATTTTTGAACTTCATAAAGCTTCCGCATAATCCATCATGAAAAATGGTGGATCATGAGGGATATCAGTTAATTTAGCTAGAGTTCAGCTAAGTTTGTTTTTCCTAGAGAAGAATTTTTACTGTTTCCATTAGGGATTTTTTAATTATTTTCAGTGAAGGAGATCACGGAACTTCCCATCCCCTTCTTGAGAGCTGGTACTGTGCAAACAAACAGCAAAATTCACTTCGCCTCGAACAATTTGCAAACTATAAAGAAGTACAAAACCCAGCAAACAGTTTCAGCAAACGGGCTGGGGAAACATAAAATAACAGCCAGACACTTATGACCAGCATGAGATTATTATGATCAACAATCTAAATTATTATTGTACATCCCTAAGTAGCCTATTCTGGCAGCCCCATAATGTATGTAACACACTGTACCTTCTGCTGCTCCATATCTTTATAATTGGTTGCTGGTAATTTCTGTCTTCATCACAGTATTTGATGTTCAGTGCATTCTTGATTGTTTCTTCTGCTGAATGTAGTCAACAGATAAAATTTACATTCACAGTGCTTGCAGTTGCCCAGCTTCTGCAGAATTTTTAAGTTCCAGTAGTTGGAAAACAGTCTTGATTTAAGTTTAAAATAAGTAAGATACAATTAAAATAATTTAACTGACCATCAGAAAGCTTAACTTCAAAGGAATTAAAACCCTCTCTAAGATATAATGTCACCTCGTAGTCCATTTGCTATAATTTGAGCACTTTTATCAGCGGAGAATCTTACCAAAGGCTTCATGAACACAAGAGATGATTAAAAATAAAAGATCAAAGCATGCCAACAAATCCTGTTAACAAACTCGAGCAAAAGGGTGCTGTTTTATAATTAAATATGAAGCCAACTCAAACAAATAATTGGAAACACTGAAGTGGGATGCTACTGTAGCTTTTGGTGGGGTGTGCTACACATATTATGAAGACGTCTTTATCGTGTTGCCACTGGTCTGACCAGAAGCCATGTGTGGGGAGCCTCATTGCACCTCTCCTCTCCCACCAGCATTTTCCTTTTTCAGTGCCATGCTTCCAGATACCCTCACAAATCAGCAGCTAATTCGATAGAGTGAAGAAGCAGCGAGCTTGAAAATATTGCATTAAACCCCCCAGCTCAGCATCAATACCTGGAGGTGCCTGCTAGGAAGACGGAGAACTTGATCAACTCCACCTCCCACGATGGAGTACCAGTCATCCAGGGGGTTTAACAAAGTTTCTCATGCCTTCTGGAAAAGGTTCAAGAAGCAGAATTTGCACTATGGGTTTTTGTAAATCGTTTTGCCACTAATGGTACTACTATTAAAAAAATCTTTTGAGGTAGCACGTGAAGGCTGTGACTAATTTGCCTTTGCCCATGGTTAAGCAATACAAACTGCTTCCCTGGACTCAGAATAATAGACTGAAATATTCCCATTTCCTGCAGATGAGTGAAAATAAACAGATCTGATCTCAGTTGAAAGAATGTAAGTAGAACAGGCCTTCATTTGTAGGGGAAAATAAACTCTGCCGATCCCTTAGATCTGGGAGTATAAACAGCATCCTTTTTCTCCCAGGGCAGTGTATAATGTGAGTGCATGGTTTGAACGTCTTCAAAATAAACAGCTAATCACCCTTTCTGGCCTAATTAGGTTATGTTCTGGCCTCTGGCTCTAGGACTCATGCAAACTATTTTCTCCAAAGCGGTATTGGGGGAAGCCCTGCTCCCCTCCTAAGAGAGCCTGTCCAACTCTCTGTTTGTCAGTTAACATTTGCTCCTCGAGGAAAGCCAGCCTGGGGATCTTCCTTGCAAGCTTGGCAGATCCAAGGCAAGAATATTCCAAATGTAACTCTTTCTTCCTCTCTCTGCTCATTGTGACAGATACAATGGGAGGATGAGCAAAATTGGTTTTTTATTATCTTTTTTTTTTTCTGGATATGGGCTGTCTGCCTGTTTGTTGTGTATCAGGAAATTGTAACTTGCTGGGTTTTTTGTATGGGAGTTTATTCACTCTTTCCAAAAAGGTGATTTATCAGCTGTACAACTGTCAATGTCCACTGCAAATGGTAACTAATTAATCCATAAGGATTGTATAGGGCAACTGTTATTACTGTGGTATTGCAGACAGGGGACTGAAGCACAGATGTGCTGTAAGACTTGCTCAAGCTGACACTTTGCAAGGAAAGACCTGGGAGTGCAGAAGTTGCTGACCGAAGCTCACGGGCCAGATCCTGCAGTGCTGGGCCCTTACTGGGGCTGCTGCGAGTGATGGTGCACTTCAGCTGCTGCACTGTGATTATTAGCAAACAGAATTAATACAGAGAAATCAGTGGCAAAGGCCAAGTGGGTTTTTAAGCTCTGGTTCATCAAAGCTTTCTGGGCTGCAGCATAGGGTCTGTAAGAGGAGAAATAGCTGACCAGATTCAGAGCATTTCCATATTTGCACTATTCTAAATTTCTCTTAAAGTATGCTTAGATGTCTGAATATGTTTCCATTTTCCATTGCTCTTCTTAAATAGCTGTTCTTCCCTATCAAAACCAGACCATCCTAACTTTAATCCCCCTTTCAAAGTTTCTTTTCATCTTAAGAACAGCTAAAGGTGCTCCAAGGACTGTTTAAACTGTAATTCCTGGAGGTGCTAATTTCCTCTCTTCTCCTTTCTGACCGAGGCTTGCAGTGGGGCTGGGGCAGAGCTGCTGAGGACCCCAGTGGGGCCCATCTTTCCCAAGAAGTTGTCCATAGGTGGGTACCAGCCTGGTCATGGCCAGTTTGGTTTCTTCTTGGCCCCATTTCTACCTCCTTTGTCTGCAGGAAGCAGTTTCTGCATCCAGCGCCGGCTCTAAAGGCGCAGACCCCTTTTTCGTGCCCTTTCTCCAGATCAAGGAGTGTTTGGCTGTCCTGTTGACACAAACCCTGGAGCTGAGCCTTAGCTCTTTTGAGCCTCTCAGATGTATGTCCCCTCACAGCTTTTCTTGCCTGTGACTGCCTTTTAGTCACAACAAGCCAAGGAAGATAAGAAAAGCTGAGCAAAGACATTTCTGAGCCACAGGCGTTTAATTCTCTAGGACGTCCTTAGAAGTAAATGTTTATATACGCTGCCTGGTTTGGTCGCACTTCTCTATAAGCTCCGTATTTGCTAGCCTGGAGGCCAAGGTGAGACACTGCTGCTGTCCCCAGGCACCCAAACCGTCCCTGCCCCCTCCCAAAATACATCGCCCTGCTCTCGCCAAGGAGCCGTGGCTCCATCCGCAGCTGGGACCCACTGCAGAAAATTGTATAGGTCTGGGGTGGCAGTGGAAAGGGAGATGAAGGCATGATAACCCCACGGTGAGGGCTCCTTGGGGGACAGGGCGCGTGTGCTCAGCGCAGGATGGGAGGCGTAATGAGGTAAGGAGGCAACAGCATGAAGAGCGTTCACAGTTTAATAGACATATTTCACACTGTCACAGTATCTTCGCGAGAGCTCGGTTCCCGGTTTAGGTATCTGAACAAGTGACAGACTGCATGGAAGGGCTGTGACAGGGAGGCGTCTCCCCTCGAGCCGCGCTCTCAAAAATCTTGATGACGGATGCAAATCACTTAGAGCCAAATTAAGAAAAGTATATTTAGGCACCTAGAGAAGTAAAGAGGCACTTAATAGGATTTTCAGAAGTGCATAAGCAGATTAGGCATCCAGCTCCTATTGAAATCAATGCTGATGGAGCATTTAAAAAGAAAAAAATCTCGAGGTATCTCAGCGCTGTTACAGCCTGCGTGCGTTTGCAGGGGGTGAGTGGGCTTAAAGCCACGTTTTGTTCAAGATAAGCCTTACAAGTAACAGAGCTCCCTGGTTGTACCAAGTCTCCAAAACCATAGGAGCAAGTTCTTAAGCTCCCACAAAAGTTGAATTACGCTGGTCTGTGAGAATAAAGAGCTGGAGGGAGAGGTAATAAGCTCTGTGTGCCTGCCTGTGTGGGAGAAGGAGCAGGACTTCTGCAGAGGCAGAGGCAGAAAGTAACACAAAACCGAGGAGACAGAGCAATCACTGGATCTTCACTCAAGCAAAGACCTTGTGACAGCTTTTTTTGGTTACAGAGCTGGCTGAGAGGGGCTAGGTGAAGAAACTGCTGGTTGTTTGATTTTGGCAGGGAAGCAGCACTTTTGCAGTCCTTGTAAATAAGCAGATTTGTCCCAAAGAAACATCTTTGGCCAGTTTCTCCCGTGTGTAGAAAGAACTTGTCAGGACCTGGATTTTGCCTCACTCTTTGATTTTTACGTGGAGTATAATGCTGTAAAGTCAGTTCCTTGCTTTCCCTGAAATGCAGCTCCCAGTCTATTGAACTGAAATTAGTCGTTATTTGCTTTACTGAGCAGTAGGGAGGATACATACATTAAGGACTGTGAGGCACTACAGTAACTGGGGCCAATTAGCTGCTACCCGAGGGCAGTAGCTCCCAGATGTGGGATATCAGACAACTGTGAACCTACAGAATTGCTAACAGATCACTCATTATTCTCCTCCTGAGACTTTTGATTGGGGAATTAACACACAGTATTTTTAGTGAGTGTCCTCAGAACATTTATTTTCTTCTATGGTATGTCAGTCCCTCAGGGAGCACTATTTGGGAAGCAACTGCTGCTCGAGGTGACAGAGAGGAGTTATCTCCTCCGTAATCCCTGTTGACATGAATGGCTGATGCAGACAGTAGGCAAAAGGTATGCGTGTCATAACTGCACTCCCAAACATGTGAATAACATTGAATGAATGAAGCAATCTCAGGTACCTTATGGGCCGCTGACTCCAGTCTTGTACTGGTGGTTTCCAAACTGAACTTGGCTATAAACCTCTGCTATGAAGAAGACCAAAGGAAATGACATGCTGGAAAATTCAGAATGGTTATTAATGTGAAATGTGCTAGAAGCGTCAGGCAAGAGAGGGAGCTGATTTATGGGCCAGCAGACAACATTCAGTGAGGAAAGTCCTAGCTTACTAACTAGACCAGAAACCTGGAGGTAAGAAAGAAGACTTCTCTGTGTTACCTCTTACCTGATCAACACTATTAAAAACCAGAAGGGGCAAGTTTCTAGATGCTGCTGGGAGAAAGGAATTTCTCAGGGCTTCTGGCCTTTTTGATTCATAACACCTTTCCTGTAAAAGTTAGACCCTTCTGACCTGACTGTGGTGGTGTAATATCTGATGTGTTGTAGTTCTTTGCCTACCCAGAAGGAAAGGGAAAAAGAAACCTTGATAGGCAATGCACGCCTATATTTACTTGCAATCTTATCTCTGGGTTATAAGTGCTGAATTATTAGTGTTATGCTAATAAAGTTCATTTGAGCTTTTGGAACAGTCTCTTTCTAATTTAAAGAGAAGTGAATTTGGCAATTTGCCAGCTGGCTAACAGGATATTAATCAGACAATACCTAGGGACCAACACCACTATATTGCTTTTAATCTTTTGACCAGTAAGGAAAACAGGAAGAAATCCATTTCCCTCTTTTCTTTGCTCAATGGGATAACCAGCTGGTACAGACTAGCTGCAGCTCAGTTCAATTTGGGAGTAAATATTTGCATTTTAGCTGGGTAAATGAGAGAGCAGCGCTACTCTCTTCCCAGCTGCCATGCAGCTGGGTGCCATTCATGCTCACAGTGGGGCTCCTGCAGGTCTTTGGCTCCCGGAGTCACGTATTAATAGCAGAATGTCACCTTGCATTGGAAAAATGTATAGCTTTGCTCAGATTTGCCTAGAAAGGAAAAGTTTGTTTGACTGTGCCAGACAGTCATTTAAGGTGATGACCGCAGACAACGTTCAGGACCAGATTTGCAGCCCGTACACTGTCTGTGTAAGCGCAGCCCCAGGAAGGAGAGGAGGGGGCTTCCAAAGCAGTGGGGTGCTCACTGAGCAGAGACCACCCTATGGCTGGGGGCTTGGTAGTGCAACGTGAGGGGTCTGGTTTGTTTGTCCCCAGATATGAACACATGAAGTAGAGTTAGGAATCTGTTAAATTTCTATGTCCTCGCAGGACTACCCTTTAAGGACAGTGGAGATGTCCTCCGTGAGCCTGCAGGCAGTCCTGCAGCGGCTGCAAGGGGTGGGGAAAGTGCTGTCTGACCACATCTCTCGTCGCCAGCTAAGGAGTCCAGGTCTACCCAGGGAGGTAGATGGTGGCTGCCCAGATTTTACTGTGATTTGCTCCCCTTCTCTGAAGTGTGGGTGTCCTGTGGAAACCTTTGGGGACTCTTTGACGGGGTTTAGGCCTGAGCTGGTCTTGCCTTGTTTCTGTGTGCTCAAACGAGGAACAAAAATGGATTACCAGGACCTTTAAGGCAGATTCTGTATTTTTTACACAGGCCCTTCTGACCAGCAGTGAAAGACTGAAAAGTAAAAGCACATTAATATCCTGGGGCACCTACATGGAGACAAGCGGCTCAGTTTTCCTGCCTCGGTGCCCTTTTCCGAGACTTCTGGTGGGGAGAATCCATCCCATGGATGTTCCTGGCAGAACCATTTGTTTCCTGTACAGGCGTAGCCCATCAAATCAGCACTGTCTGTTTGCTACAGAAAATGGGGCCCGGGGTCCAGAGCAAGTGCTGCAGCCCTGAAAAAGAGCAAGCTATCTGAAAATAAAAGATGTCATTAAATTTCCTTTCCACAGGGTGAATGAAGAAGCTTTTACCTGGGGAAGAAAGGAAAAGTGTGCTTTTTGTTAGCTTCATCCAGAGAGAAAGAAAATCTTTGACGTATTTTCTGGCATGTGACTCCTGTTAGGCTTCAGCCTAAACAGCCTGTTTTCAAAAGCACTGGAATGTAGTTTCAGCAATAATTGGTCAACAGAAATGGAGGCAGTGAGGGTATTCTGTTGTACAGAAGTCCTGTGTGAAAACCCATACATTGTGGCTAAGAAGTCAAAGAAAACAGATTTAACAGATGAATGTTAATCTTGGGAGCTGAACTCCTGGAATCTGGCTCTTCCTTGAAAGATGGAAAACTGGAGCCATTGCTGGATGGGGGATGGTGCTTTTCCACTCCAATTTCAGACAATTGACTTACTTAAACTCATCTGCTGAACCTTTTGCCCTGCTGACAAAAAAATTTAATTTCCCACCATTTTTTTAATTTATTGCTCAGAATACATAAGTACTAGAGATACAGCTTTTGGTGTAAACCAGCATAATCCTTTCACCACTGAATTGTTCTGTTATATAGTATTTTGACCACTCTATGTGTGTGTGAAATTGCTGTCTAAAATGTATTGCTTAAAATTGATATTTTCCTGTTTCAGGACAAATTTGTTAAAAAATTCTAAAAGGAAATTATGCAAAATAAAGCAACTGCTCTTTATTGTCCTGGGTGGAAAACACTTGGGTTCTGCATAGTTTCAAAGCACTTTTGAAGGAACTGAAATTGTTCAGTGTCATACTACAATAGTGTAATTTTTATAGGCTAGTTGAATTATTTTCACGAGACAAAGAAATCCCTTACACTCACAGTGCTATATATTTGCAAAGGAACAAGTAATGTGCTTGCATTGTACTGAGACCATGAAAGCATGCTGCTCTGAATGAGCTGAGTTTGGTCCAGGCCAATACACAATAACGACTGGTGTTTTGATAACACTTCAGCAGCGTTGAACAAGGGTTGACGTCTCTGCCACAACAATGGGTAGTCGTTGAAGATCTCAACAGTGAAGCCAGAAAAAAAAAAAAAAAGGCAACAGTTTTGGAAGTGTTCTGCTTTTCCCAAACTCTCACTGAGGATGAAGTTAAATTAAACTAAGGGTGAAGATTGGTAAGTATTTATATAGCTGGAGGTACCTCCTCTCTTCAAAGTCTGCTTTCAAGTCTGCTGTGAAGATTCCCATTGCCTTTCACTCTTTGGACCAGTCTGTATATGAAAGAACTACTTTATTCCTACCTCTGGTATGAAGTCCATTGAGCAGTCTGCGTGAGAGAACTTGGAGTCATTCTAATGGTACTCATGGGTATACTTTTCTGGAAAGAGAATTTCTTGTTCTATGTTGTCTCCTAAGAACAAAAATCCCTAAGAAGATCTGGTCCTCCACGTGACGTAATTTGCTTATACGATAATTTTCTTCTTCTGAATGAAGCCAGGAAAGAGTTTCGTGTTATATTTCAGGAAAGTTAGGTGATGTGCAGAGTGAATATGTCAAATAATGGAGTTCTGATGTATAGCAACAAAGTCAACACTAATAAAAGTTTGCTGTCTTTCTAAAATGGCCTTGTGCATTAGGGTGTCAAATGCTCTAGGACTTATAATGCAAAAAGACAGGATGTTTCCAAGGCAATGAGATGAGGCTAATTAAAATGTCAGATAACACAAGTTTAGATTGTTTGAAAAACTGTTACATAAGATAGTTAAGATCTTCATTAGAGGGCCACAAACTTAACTTTTTCATAAAAAACAATCTTAACAATTTTTTACATCAAGTCTGACCTCTGCTGCCTACAAATTTAGACTGATATGTCAAAATACATACTACCTTTAATGTTCCTGTCAAACCTAAGCTGTGATGCATGGAGTTATTCCCTACTTGGAGTGATGCTTCTGTGAAACTTAACTAATAAAAACGTGGCACACGGTGACTGATGTCTGTTCTCACAGGGCGTGTTAGCGTGGGACAAACACCGCGTACTCATCCTCTTCTTGACACTGAAAAATGAGGCACATCTAGTAAAAAACACAATATATGCTCTAATGGTCTTGCAGCAACCATCTTGTCATCTTTCTCCCTCCTCACTCACCTTTCTCACCTCTTGACTCTTTCCCTTCCTTCCCTCGTAGACTCTGAGCCTACAATTTATCTTGCAAGGAGGTCCCTGCTGCCTCTGAACATGTCCTACGCTTGTGCACAGGCCTGTGGCAGGATCTGGGCTTCCTCTGTGGGAGATCTCAGGCAGCTTTTTGCCAGCTTGGACAATGAGAGGACAAAGAAAAGAGCTTGTCCTGGCAAAATAGATATCCTTAAAAAATTGAAACAAAACTCAGCAAAGAATCCAAATCCCAATTCCAGCAACCTGGTAATTTGTCAGTGCTAGGCGTCAGCCCACTATTAGTCTTTTTCTGGATAAGATGACAGAGCTCTGTTGACAAGCTGTAGGACTTATTTCAGGAGCTGGCACCTGGCTCTCTGGCAGGTCCCCCTGATGGCTGTGTCACGCTCCTTGGAGCTGCCTTTGGCTCTGCAGAGGTTACAGCTGGAGCGGTGCTGTGGGTTGACCATGGCTGGAGGCCAGGTGCCCACCAAAGCTGCTCTATCACTCCTCCCCTCAGCTGGACAGGGGAGAAAAATTATAACGAAAGGCTTGTGGGTCAAGATAAGGACAGAGAGAGATTACTCACTGATTACTGTCATGGGCAAAACAGAGTAGACTTGGGGAAATTAGCTTGGTTTATTACCAATCAAACCAGAGTAGGGTAATGAGAAATCAAATCTTAAAACACCTTTTCCCCACCTCTCCCTCCTTCCTGGGCTTAACTTTACTCCTGATTTTCTCTACCTCCTCCCCTCCAGCAGCACAGGGGGATGGGGAATGGGGTTTACGGTCAGTTCATCACACGTTGTCTCTGCCGCTCCTTCCTCCTCAGGGGGAGGACTCCTCACACTCTTCCCCTGCTCCAGCATGGGGTCCCTCCCATGGGAGACAGTCCTCCACAAACTGCTCCAGCATGGGTCCTTCCCACGGGCTGCAGTCCTTTAGGCATAGGCTGTTCCAGTGTGGGTGCCCCACAGGGCCACAAGTCCTGCCAGAAAACCTGCTCCAGCGCGGGGTCCTCTCTCCATGGGGCCACAGGTCCTGCCAGGAGCCTGCTCCAGCGCACGCTTCCCACAGGGTCACGACTATCTTCAGGGGCATCCACCTGCTCCAGTGCGGGGTCCTCCCCGGGCTGCAGGTGGAGATCTGCTCCCCCGTGGACCTCCCTGGGCTGCAGGGGGACAGCCTGCCTCACCAGGGTCTTCCCCAGGGGCTGCAGAGGAATCTCTGCTCTGGTGCCTGGAGTACCTCCTCCCCTCCTTCTGCACTGACCTGGGGGTCTGCAGGGCTGTTTCTCTCACAAATTCTCACTCCTCTCTCCAGCTGCAGTTTCCTGTGCCCCAGCAACTTTTTTTCCCTTCTTAAATCTGTTATCCCAGAGGTGCTACCACCGTCGCTGATAGGCTCAGCCTTGGCCAGCGGCGGGTCCATCTTGGAGCCGGCTGGCATTGGCTCTGTCGGACACGGGGGAAGCTTCTAGCAGCTTCTCACAGAAGCCACCCCTGTAGCCCCCCTGCTACTAAAACCTTGCCATGCAAACCCAATACAAGTGGGCTGCCTGGCGCTTCCCAGCCTGCCTGCTTGGGAACCTCGCTATTTATTTCCATAATTACATGTCCATGCACCACTGCCCCCAGGCCTGTCTAAGGCCGAGCAGCGCCTGCCGCGCCAGCAGAATGGGTGTCCCAGTGCTCACATGAGTGGAGCACGAGGGGGAGGCTTCTCACCCATCCCCAGAGGGGCTGGAAGGTGCTTTTGCCTCTGTCTTAGCTGGCCCTCTCCTCCTGTGTCCCTCTACCCCTTTTCCCCTGAGCCGTTCACTCTTGTCCTTGCTCGGTGTCACCGTCAGTGGCACAGGACCACCGGGTGCCTCCCTGGGGCGCGAGTCCGCTCCATCCCTTCCCACGAAAGGCCACAGCATCTGATCTGGAGATTTCCTGCTCCTGCTGCAAGAAAATATTTAGCATTTTAATATCTTTTCACATTTTTAGAAATAATTTATGTATGAACATACACAGTGCTTAGTAATCATTTCTCAGATGAATGTGGAATTTTTCTAAAATTAAACTATCATTCTTTTCTCTTCACACTTGGCTGTCATATCTTTCTTAATGCAAATCAGTCATTGACTAGAGACACCTACTGTAAGAAGCTATTTTAGCTGTCTGATCGGTTATAAATTGATTCTGAAAGTGAAGACCGTTTTGGGGAGATAAGCTGGGATTGGTAGGGAATGGAAAAAATAATTCAAAGGGGAAGTTTTTGTATTTGAATGTAAGTGACTATTTACCTCTATCTCAGAGCAAAGACTGTAATCCGGGGGTCCTATCTCTCTTTCCTCCTGCTTTAACTCTTAGACCACAAATTCCGCCCCCCCCCCTCGCCCTATACAATGCAGAGCCCCTAAGGACCAGAGGAGGGTACCCCAGGGCAGAGCCCAAGGAAAAAATATTTCCCCTTTCAGTCTCCATTCAGTAGTGGGCAAAAGGAAAGGGGGAGATTATCTCTGAAGGAGCCTGGCTACTTTTCTGCTCTGAAGCAAGTCCCTTAACACACGAATAAAAAGGAATCCATTATGGTTAGTTTCAGAGAAACCTCTCTTCACTGCAGTATTTCCCCCTGCTATGCTTCAAGTGCTCTTCAGAGGGAATATTCACATTTTCCAGGCAAAGAAAATGGCTTTGCTAACACAGTAGTGGTCTGCACAAAGCAAGAGCGAAGCAGAGAAGATTCACTGGATGCAACTTGGGAAGCTGGAAAAATGAGAACTGTTTTCTGGTTTTCTTTTTTCTGCTCTTTATTCTTCAGGGCCAGCTCTGATATTGTCTGCTGGGGCTTGAACAAGGAGCTTAATTTTTAAGGCATGTCTGACTTCTCTCTTTGCATTTTTTTTCTGTTGCTTGCACTGCCAGTTCTTAGTATGTAATTAAAAGTATGCAAACAGTGGCTGAGTTTTTAAATGAATTCAGTTTGAGTGAACATGCTTACAGACTTTAATGTCTGCATGCTGTGCCTATATGAACAATAGTTATCCTGGCACGAATATTGGGTGAGAGTCAATTTCAAAGCTGCACAGATAAACAAATTCAGAAATCAACTTCTACCTACAAGTAGCTCTGTGCTTTGCTGGTTTGTTAAACCATTTCTTTTTCCCTAACAAATTACAGCTAAGCAACACTATTCAGATTTTGATTATTTACGATCAGTCCACTTTGTCAAAAATTCTGAATGCTGTTAATCAAATGCATTTGAATAAACAAATGCATGTAACAATTGCAGCATGTTTGTAGATATTCAGAGAGCAGAAAAAGAACTTAATCAATCAAATCAATTACAGATCGCGTGTTCCTTGCACAGCTCTATTGTCCCCTGAACACTTGTAATTGGGAGTTCAAAGCCTAACATCCTTTGTTACTTTTGTGAAGTTTAAAGAGGTATGATTTTTTAATGCCTAGACTTGCGGTTTCTCAGATGTATACAGGATTTTCTAACATGCTCTATTTAATACAAAATTCAGGGCAGTTATAATCCCTCTCTACGCTTGACTTAGAAACTGAGTCCTGCGATCAGATTGCAGTTTTGGAGTGAGGCCATTTGCTAAAGAAAGTGATTCTCCCCCCACCTCCCTTTCACTTATTAAAAGATACCCCTCATTTGGCTTCTAACAAAGCTCCTCGGGAACCCATCGCTGCAGCCTGCAGCAGCGGGAAGGTGCGATGCCTTTGGCAAGGCTGCATGGCATAGCCCAGAGCCACCCCGTCCTACCACACCGTAAAGGGAAAGCACTTCCCAGTTCCTTATGACAGCTCTTCGCATCAGCTGCGCTCGAAGCCTTATGCCATCTGTTTGCATCTTTGCTGTAACCTATGAAAGTCTGTTTTGTTAAGAATTCAGCACCGGCGCCTGGGCTACAAGTGAATGCAAATACATGACTTTGGCATAATTGCACAGGAGCAGTTGCAGGGGGGTGGCCTAAGGGCCCGTCTCCCCACCGTCCTGTTTTGCAGCAACAACCAGTGGGGTGAGGAGGGCTGTCCCTGCTTGTTCCCCTGAATCAGGAGACAGATGTGCCATTTGCCTCCGGGGAGGGAAGGATGGCTCTAAGTCCGTAGCTGTGCACCATCCCGTGAGGCAGAACCCAAACCACCGCTGCACCCCACACCCTCGGGACACACCATGGTCCACCTGGAAGTTGCTCATGCTACTTCCAGACTTACCATCACACGGTTTGACAGGGCAGGTTGTGACTGTCTCACGGGTACCCTGTGGACACGGGGTGCCTCTAGGCAGTGCAGTACTGCAAAGCGCTTGAGCTCCTACCTGTGCCTTCCATGTCAGGCCTGCCCTTATGTGGCCACCTCTGCTTCAGGTTCTTGCTCCTTCTCCTGTCTTAAGAGAACAAGACTTGCACAGGCTGAGAATGTGCTCCTTGTGACCTGGGACCTTGACAACCTCATGCATGGAGGTCTGCCAAGTCACCTGCCTGCAGCCTCCTCTGCCTGGCTCAGCTGGGTGAGGGGCTCCAGCCTGATGGTTGGGAATGGGAGGATGTGAGTGCTTCTTGGGTCACACGTTGCACTGGCCCATCCTCTGCTCAGCCTCTGCCTCCCTGCCATGGATTTTTTCTTGGCTGCTAACTTGGAGACCAGGATGTTCATGTGGTTGCAGTGATGGGTCTGCAACTCCAGTCCAGTTGCTGGCAGTCAGGCCCTCTGCTACACATATGCACATACACATTGGTCTCTCTGGGAGCTTGTGCAAACCTATGGTCACTCCAATATCTGACTCTCAGACCCCTGGTGTCTCTCTGGTATCCAGCCCCTGACCTATGGTCTCCCTCATAGCTGTCTCCCAGAACCCCTTATCCTACACGCACTCACGCAGGACTGACGTTCCCTGGGGAAATGCACACACACGTAAACACACACTAGTGTCTCCAGTTGCTGGCACCCCAGACACATGGGCCCTCTGACCCATAGCCTGACTCCAGCTGCTGCAGGCACACCCCCATACGCACACCCCCAGAGAACAGAGAGTCCCTCGCTCAGGAAAGTAGTTAGAAATACAGTTTAACTAGAAGACTGTGGTGATCAGGCATGGGGCATGACCAAACAAGCATACTGAGCAGCAGCCTGTTTACATGTAACTGGCTCCTTTTATCCACTGATCTCTGTATTTTTCCACACTTGTTCCTTCACAAGCAAACTTCACCTTCCTGTTCTTGCCTTTGGTCTTTACCCTTAATATCCCGTAAGTCTCATACATTCCCACTAACCCCTTTAAAACCTCCCGCAGTAAATTTAAGACCATTCCCCAAATGCTCATCCCATAATGAGTCCCGTACACCTGCCAGCAGTAATCCTGCTCAGTCTGCCAGGCTCCAGAAAGCACAGACTCCTCCGACATCCAGACCATGGCCAGGCTGTCCTCTGCTGAGATCCCTGGGAGCAGCCAGGTCCAGGTGCTGTGGGGCTTCCTCTGCCTGGTACTGTCCTCTGCTCATCTCCAGACCTTAGTGTTTATGGTGATTAGCCCTTCATCATGTAAACTAATAGATCCCACCACTGTAAACCTCAGTGGCTCTCAGAAGAGTAATCCCTGAGTTTATACCATTAAGCATTGGCAGATCCACAGTTTGATCTTCAGAAGTTGTGTGACTTCTGCGTCTTCCATGCTCCTTTGATAGACTTCTTCAGTCAATACAGTTTTTACAGTCACATGTGGAAAAAAAAATCTTCTAAAGCACATTCACTGCTATTTTTTAGGAAGTCACGTTATGAGGCTAACAAGGAATGTGAACGGCATTTAAATACTAAGCAGGCTGGGACATCATGTGTTTCATACAGTAACTTGGGAGAGGAAGACAACCCTTTAGTCTTGGTAGACAACCTACCAAGATGTTGTGCTGCTACTAGATATTCTTCCTTCTGTGTGCTGGACACTGCATATGAACAGTGCTGATAGCCTTCAGGAGGTGATTGGGAAGGATACCTGATATCGTATAAACAGAGTCGTTGTTCTGTTGCCATTTGTAAGACTGTATCCAGAAAACCTATAATTTATTGCTGTGAGATGGAAACAGTGAACACTGAACACTGGAGGCAGCCTGCAGGGTTAGGGATGGGATGGGCCCTCTCATGTTACGAACCAGCAGAGCACACCAGGGATGTAGTGCGTGCAGGAGAGCGCCTGGTAGACATTCATTTGTTGTCATATCAAAAGCAATCCAGCAGTACAAGGTTCAATACTTTCATCTGGAAAGATGTTTTGGGAAGCCACCACCGTGCAGACCACCTGCCCTCTGCTCTCTCCCCTGCAATAGGCAGGGACATTAGGTACCAACGACTCTGGAAATATTGGAGCTGCCAATGTAAATGTTTTTGATTAAACTCTTTGTGAAAAGGCCATGTGCATAAACGCACAGGGTACATGGAAACATTCCTAGGATGGTGACTTCAAAACCATTTGCAATCTTCTGTTTACTATTGGCAAACGTTTCCAGGAGACCTGTTTGTGAGGAGTATGTGTAGAATTTGGCACCATAGCTTGAGGCCCTATCCAGCAACTACTGAAGGGATGGCATAATACCTGTGTTGTCAGGCTTGACACAGTTAGAGATGAAGCACTTCTTTAGATTAGTATGGGATTAATTCCTTTCTTGGCTACAGAATAGTCATATTTGATGTTGCCCACTTGGAAGAGATGTTTAAATGGATCAACAATGTTTTTGATAATACCTGCCAAGAGCATTTTGACTCAGTCCTTTACAATTACTCATTTTTATAAATCATGCGTCAGTTTAAAGTATAACGCAGACATCTAAAAGGTGCTGAAAATGAAAACCTAATAGCATTTGGTATTTCTTACATTCCTGTCATAGACTTCATGTTGGAATAAATGTAGATGTCCAGAGAATCAGACCAGATGTGATGTTTAAAATTCCTTCAGTACCATGACTATCTTGACTTTTTTGTATAATAAACTACTTTGCAAGACAGATCTACTAGTTAGCCAACTAGCTGCCAGAACCATCTTAAAAATGACTGATACTTACCAGAAGCACCGAAGCTGGTGAGGAATGCCATCCAGTACAAGGATACAGTCTGTAGTTGTAGGTACTGGTTGCAAGACTCAGCAGTGGAGAAAAATTGAATGCTCACTCCTCCTACAATTCTTAGTCAAAGACTGGGAAAAATGTATTATGAAGATAAATTATATGACATCATTCTCTAGAGCATGGGCACATGTCTTTACTTCAAGCTAACCAGCGACCACTGTGAGAAACCCAACTTCTCACACTTTGCAGTGAGGAGGCAGGTGCAAAAATTATTTTGCTTGTCCTCCAGGCCTTGAATGGTGGATAAAAACAGTCATAATCACTGCTGAAAATAGTGATCTTTTTTGAGTTCAGCAAATCTATTTCTTGCCAGTGCACTGGAAAATTGGAACGTAGATCTGGGAAAGATTCACTTAGAATAATAAAGTATATGTTGGCTTGGCACTTGCATATATACAAGCCACCGATTGTCTGCACGCCTTTTAGAGGGGCAATAATGTTGTTGGTTTTGAAGACAGAGGAATTCTGGGAATTTAAAACCTATGCAAAGGGAGTGCTTTTAACAGAATTTTGCTGAGCTTGGGCAAACATGGGAGCTTTCATCACAGCTTTCAAAAACTGTAGGAATTCTTGAGTCATCTGTGTACGCCTGAAATTGCAACAGCTGATATCAACGACTGCTGTTAGCAACTCTGCTGTGACAAATGGGGTGAAATAGGTTCTGGTTAACTTCTGCCGTATGAAAAATATTTACTCCAGCTTGCACTGACAATACTCTACTAAGCATGAGATTGGAAATAATCCTTGCGACAGGTGTGCTACCCTTGCCTATCTTAACATCAGATGGCTGGATAACTGATGCCAAAGAGAATGCAGTTGGGGAATGCATAGACTACAGCATCCACAGCTACCATGACTCTTAAGAAATATAGTTGCACCCTTTGCTGCCAAAGCAAGGAGGCTATGTACCTTAGTTATGAACTTAAGCAGAAAGAACCTGCTTTTCCAAAGTAATTAGCCAAATAAAATTGTGGTTGTATCTAGAAATACTTTTTAAATATAAACTTTATCTGTAGACCTTCATCTGTCCCTGTTTCCAGCTGAAATGGTACAGCATAGAAGTTGATTAAAATTCTCTAACAGTGAAACTACATGTTGAATCCTGTTGTTGAATTCTTTCTTATTGAATAGTAAAATGATGAACAGTGCATGTAATACATGATAGAGCAATATTCCTTTATTTCATTTTGCAATTTAAAGTTAAGAACATTTTGGTTAATGGAAGGTGAAGATAGTATTAAGGGGGTTATTATTTATCAGTGATTTATACAACAATGTGATTGTATTGTAAAGCACTGAGTTAGAAAAATTGACATGTTAAGTCTCCTTATCTCTCAGGCATTGAAAAATTGCCCTTGGTTCTTGTTGAATAATACACATTGGCTGATAGACAAACTGTACAAAAGGTACAAACTGTGTATAGATTAATTTAGAACTCCCAGGTGGGAGAATTTGAGTATGTTTTCAATGAAGAGTCTATTATCCCTTGGTAACTGAGAACATTACATATGAAAAATATGGCATCTAAAATGAGTCATCTTAAATCCAGATAGAGCTGGCTGACCATGCCAAATTCACCTTTCTGAGGTAATCATGGCCTTCAATTACCAGATTTTTTTTTTTTAACTGTAGCCATTCCTAGGTACTGTAGTTAAATGTTTGCCTAGTAGTGATGATAATTTAGCAAGTTCCTAATAGAGATGTGGTGATGTTTTATTGCTAAAAAGAAATAATTTGGAAAAAACCACCACTTGTTGGTTGCATTATTTCACCATTTGTAAGATAACTCATCTAGTAGACTGTAAATTCCCCAGGGCAAAGACTTTTATGTTTATATTTGTAATCTGTCCTTCAGACCAATGGGACAATGTAGTCCATAAACAACAATAACTGAACACCAATTAATTTCAGATTATAGGCTGAATAAGAAATTCAGTCTGCAATTCTGCTTTCTAGGCATGGTTATGTAAGATTTTATATGGCAATTAGCATTGTAGCAGTAAAAATTTTAATGTGATCCCATGCCAGGAAAATATCCACAATCCATCTAAACCAAATGCCTCTGAGGACTTTCTAGACCTTTCATTTGTTAATGTAAGTGCTGTTGTTTTGTTCCGACAAACCTAGTCAAGGTATTAATCCTATAGCTTAAAAATATTCTTTTTCCTAAAATTTGATATAAAAGAATAAGTGCTTACTAGGCTGCAAGAGCAACACATATTATCTAGCATGGAGGCAGTGCTGTTTTATCAGAAAAAGAAGGCATATTTCTGTGATAGTAATTTAGTCTATTCATAAAACACGTAAATATAAAGGATAATGCAAGTCTGAAGATGAAGGTAATGAGAGCTGCTGAAGCTCAGAATGCCAGAACTTCAGTGCTGGAAGATAAGTAACATCCTTTTACTCTTCAGGTGTGTTACATGAGGCTGCCTACAAGAATGAAACCAGTGAAAAGTCATATTTTCAGTATTTTATTCTATTTTTTATTATTGCTTTGAATGTTGCTCTCCTTAATTATGGCAACAGATGTTGGCAGTACTGTACAATATGTGTCTGCACAATATGTGTTCCTTTCACATTTTGTTCTTGCAGAGAGTGAGACTTGGATTTTTTTTTTTATTTAAAATTAAAGAAAGAAATTTATAGGATGTTCAATAATTGGAATTCTTAAAAAGTCTCCTTATAAGGCATGGGGGAGGTTCACAGTTCAAATACACTGTGTAATGTCAAGGAAGTGTAGATTCTTCCTTCCCCTCTTTGTCTCTTCTTGGTGATATAGGGATATATTTTGAACAAAGAATAAGTGACAGAAAAACACATGTATTCTGTAGCTTGCTTGAAAAATAGCTAAACATCTGCCATGCAGTAATACCGTGATATGAACTGCAGTCAACTAAGAATTGTCCCTATCAGTAAAACTGATAGATTTATTGAGGAAACCCACAGAATATGCAAGCTTTAGTCTGCCCCAGTCTTTTTTCTTCCTTCATCTCTCATTTTGTACATGAATATAAATACGTACTATGTCTCCCCAGGCCAAAAGCGGAAACGAAATGACAATAATGTAGGGATATGGACTCTGGGCAACGTTAAAAAAAATCATGTGTGCCTGTGAAATCCAGATCCCCTTTTCCAGTGAGATCTGGGGAATGCCAAGTGACTTAAAGATAGCATTTAGGCTTCGCTGGCCTGGGTGCCCTCTTCTGAGTGTGATGCCATTTAAACAGTTTGCACCCCTTCTCCTCCCCGCTGACCCTCCTTCGTCCCTTCTCTCTCCTGTCACTCCCTGTCTCGTTGCCAACAAAAATGTGTGATGACCTGAAAAATAATCCAAACTAGTGTTTTTCCATCTGGATCTGTTCCCTGACGTGTCTCCCAGTGTGACCACACACAGCTGTGCCGCCATGGGAGTAGGAGTGGGAATGATTTTAGCTGGGTGAAGTAGATCTGCCACCGCATGTGAGACCAAGGCCTCAGTCATTTCTACCATTTTTCACCATAATCTCACTCCAACAATTAATTTATCAGCTACTGACAGCATGTCTCCTGTCATTCTTGAGCAGCTTTCAACATCCACGGAGTCTGAGCCTCTACTGGGAGTCAGGACGGTGCTGCTCAGTGAGCTCTCACAGAAGCAGGCCGTCCCCTTCGGCCTTGGGAGGGCTGCCATGTTAGGCAGCAGGGAGTCTCTCACCCTGTAAGTCACCAGTGCTGTTGTACACTGTGAAGGAGGTTTGCCCATCGAGGCACAAGCGGAGAGGTTTGTGCGGGACAGTGAATATCAGCCCTGTGCTCTTCCACGTCGTGGGCAGCAACATTTTGCTCCTCACGGTTTCTTGGGCTTGTGGCTGCCCGCCCCTGGTTATGGCCTGGAAAAGCCTGCGCTGCCTCAGCTCTGCCTGTGCATGTTTTGCCCCATATGCAGTTTAAGGTTTTATGGTTCCTATCAAAATGTCTGTCACCGTTTCTTGATCTTATACCTCCAGACAGCTCCTACTTCTCTCTATGCCATGTGATGACATGGAGGAGCCCCGGTGTGAAGGAGGAGAGCCACACAGTGAGCATAATGACAGACAAGCCAGGTCTCTTCTGGTCAAGATGGATGTACAAAGTAAGCTAGGGCACACCTGTGTGCCACAATGCAAAGATCTCCCAGCTCCCTGACCCACGCTGGTAAAGAGTGTTGTGTCTGTGCTTCACCTTGGGGTCATCAGCCCACGGCTGAACCTAAGCCATGCAGTCCTTCTTCTTCCTCTTCTGCTGTGCAACACACCCTGTTGTGAACAGTCTCCTGAAGATAAGTTTCTCATGTGAGACATCTCCAGATCTGGCAGATGAACATCCCCCTCACCCTGCCATACCTCTCCTGTTCTCCTGTGTCCTGCACATGCCCTGTGCTGGTGGCTGTTGGTCCCCACTGCGGGCAGCAGCAGGTCTGTGGCTCTCCTGGGGTGGCAGAAATCTGGTGTTTGTCATTCTTCAAGCTTGGTTGCTGTGCTGGAGCCAGCCAGTGAGACCAGCCTGCATTTCAGCTCCCAGAAGCCCCAACTGCAGTAGGAGCCCTGACTGATTTATCAGCCTTGAGTCACCGCTAAGTGCTGAGGTGACCCAAGAAAACTTCAGTACCCATTTGGGGACTAGCTGGCAGCTGAATGGCAGCCTTGAACATGCTATTAGCATATAAATGATAGTCTTAGGTGAGCAAAATGATCAGTTGATGTCAAAGTGGCTTTAAGGATAAGTTCTCACTTCTTCCTGGTGAAAGCCAAGACTCAAAGGTGAAACTTCCGTCATGGAAGAAAAGATAGGGCCAGAAACTGCCCACAGGGGACAGCTATTGGCTCACAGAGAGACATCAAATGTATTTTTCCCACCCGCTCAATTTCCTCCAAGTCATTGAAATTAGAATCTGACCCTTTTGTTCTGATAACCTTTGAAAAGGAATCAGGCTTGCCAAAAACCTCTGCTAATACACCAAAGGAAAAGGAAGCAAGTCATAAAACATATTTTGGATCAAACAGTAACATTCTGTTGCACACATCTGAAACACAGTGGAGGGAACACAGTGCTGCTTTGGAGTATGACTAGGGACATGAATCACGGTATTAGCTCAATATTTGCCCAAAGAGTATAAACCACTAAGATTCAGGCAGCTAAACGTTGTTTATAAGAGCTGTACAAGGAAATGTGTATACTGCAGCTTTGTTTGTCTTAGCTGTCCAATTCCTAGGCGTTCCCTATACTCCAAGTAATTTTTTGTGTTCTTTTCCTTCTTTTTGAACAAGGAAATTGTATAAATAGCACTGGTGGTAATGAAAGAAATGCTTCACCTCAGAGAGAGCAAAACATTGGCAGCATAACCAATTTGACATTGTCATAGATTTGGGTTGGCAACATTGACAATAATAAGCAACAGATCTTTTAAATGTAAATTTAGCATGAGACATCAAAAAAGTGATGATTGGTGCCTGGTAAAGCTGCCTCAAGAAGAGTTTGTTCAGTCTAGTGAAGATCATGTGGAGTCATGCGAGTCAGTCAGCTGACTCTGAAAAGTGGAGCATGGGGTGGGTCAGCAAGTGGTTGGCTTTGTGGTGTTGGGAGAAGAAGGTGCAAGGTTTACATTGCCTGTCTGATGGCCCTCTGGTAACTTGTGACACTCTCAGACGCTTCAAACCAAATCTGAGAAGGGGCAGTGTTTCCAGCAATCCTAATTTATCAATGAAGCTTTGGAAAAAATCCTGGCAGGTGGAAAAAGGACAGAGGTTTTCTTCAGTACTTGTCTGGACAACTTAGTGCTCTGTGTGGATTTTGGCAGCCCCCCAGCTGGCCAGGTGGCAGGCACCTTCTGGCAGACCAAGGCTCCAATGTGTATTTCCACCCTAGTCTCAGTACCTGTTGTCTCCTGCCCCAGTAGCAAGATAGAAAAGGGCAGCAAGGGCATGAAGGACAAACAAGTGGAGTCACCAGAAAGCCTGGGAGATATGAAGGCAACTGGAGATATTGCAAGGCAAAATGTTACAGGGACATGGAGGATACTATGAAAGGGCTTAGGGGACATGGTGAACTTACGGTACTGGAAGCAGAGAGGGGTTATTTGGGGTAGAAGAGGAAAGCTGTGGGACACTGAACTGCAGGAAATCAAGGTTCAGTCGTTCTGCTCCTCAGGGAGCAACTTGTCTTCAAAGCCTGACAATATTCCATTGTGGTTAAATGTGTCTGGAGGGATTGGTTTATTGCTATAATGATATATGCATCTCTTACAGATACTTATCTCGGAGGTTGTGAAGGGGTTCAGTTAGCAATGGCAGGCTATAAATGGGGAGGAGAAGGATGTCAAGCTTAACAGTAGGGAGGAAGGAAAACTAAAATAATAAATATTGATTTGGAGTATGTCTTTTATTATCTCTCAGTGAACAGGAAAATGTTATAATAATGTGATCTTTATGTGAACCGTAAATTATCCACGTGAAGCGTTTCTGCACTGGTGTTGACTAATCAACGAACCATTCTGGGGAGAGGTTGGCTATACTGTTCATTCAACAGCTTGAGTTTGTTATCATATTTCATTGTATTCCTGTAGGCTGTAGTTTATAGTGACTTGTGAGATGCATGCCCTGGACTCAGGGAAATCACTTTTACCAGATGGTTTGAATCAGTATGAGTCTTGTCCTGAGTTCAGTGATCCTTCGATCTGTTCCCTATTGCACCATGTTGTACAGATGAAGAGAGCTAAGTAAATCTTGGTAATAACAGACATTTTACTAAATTAAAATCTTTTATGTAGTTTCTGAGATATACTGAAAGTGAGCTGTAAAGCTAAACCAAGCACTGGATATGCAAATTGAATGCTGCATTAACCTACCACTGAGAGGTGTTTTTGGAATAACAAATGTAATTTTTGCATCTGAAGTTTATTTGGACTTCATCCCCCTCTGACATCACTTTTGTGGGTGCCCAGAGGATTTGTGTATGGACATACCTAATGAATTTGCTGTTACCATGCGTATATATGAAACACTTCCAGGAGGGGACATCAGCAGGAAAGCGGGGTTCTGTCCATGACCTTCAGCTTCTTCCCAAGAAACCTGAAACAGCATTGGAACCAAAACGAAAGCATGGGATGCACCAGGAGCTCTGTAGAGGACACTGGCCCTTGGCCACCTAGTGCCACACAGGGGTTATGTGTGCGAGGTGCTTATCTTTCCCGCAGGTGCTTTCCTGTGGACCATGTCCCTCCCCTCACCCCTGTGCGATATGGGATGCCCACCCCACCCCACCTCCTGGGGGCCTCTTCCCCACTTGGCCTCATGTCCTCATGTGCCCCCGTGACAAGTGGCCAGCTGGTGACTAGGGTGGGGAGGAGAGAGGGCCAGGCCTGGTCCAGTGCTGTGTTCAGTTGGCCAGTATCTCTGCAGCCTTCCCAAGGAGACTCGGGGATGTGAGGGACCCCAAAGGATGCCCTGCTGTGCAGTGCTCACCCCGTGGTCTGCCCCGAGCACCTCTCTGCCAGCTGTGGTCTCCATGACCTGTTTAAGGTACCTACACCCATCTTTTGCACCGAAAAGCATTTTCATTTTATTTTAACCCTTCCCCCTTAAAAACTTAATGAATTAAGTTAATACATTGACATTCCCCCTCTCAAAAACTCCTACAATAGAGATGCAAAATAGGGCCTGACCCACTCTGTCTTTACCCTCCATCGCAGGCTCAAGCTGGGAGCTTCCCTTTAACAGGGGGTCTCCACTCTCCCTGACATGCAGCTTGGGGATGCATTTCTCTGTGTTCAAATTGAGGTGCTAAGGTTTCAAGACCCAGGGACTACATGTGTGGACACCTCCTTGCTTTAAATTCATTAACAAAGCCACACTATTAAGGAAAGTAAGATTTATTGTCCAAAAAAATTCCCCAAGGAAAAAAATGAGTAACGTGGCAACTTGTGATTCCTTAATACGTAGGTCAGATGGAGGAAATTTAAGTGATGAATGAATATCAAGTTTTTCCTATTCCAGAGTCAGGAAGAAAAAGTCATCCAAAGAGCCAGTGCAGATGTTCACCATGTGATCACACATCTTTTTTGTGGTCTGGCGAACAGATCATGTAGCTAGTATCAATACTTTAAGACTTAATCAGATGTCAATGCCTTAGTTGCATATACTGAAATGAATATATTAAAGTTATTTGTGTTTCTTAGAGCTGTTATTTCATGCTACCTGCAGAAAGCATGGTGGGTTGAGGGTACATCTATGCTGGTAGTTACTTATGTGTAAGCCACACAGTTATATTTTTGTCCCATTTCCTTTTTTTTTGGAAAAGCTTTGCTCAGATTCAGCAATTATAGTGCTATTCTGAGATGAGCCTAGCCAGGTCTGCTTAAGTCTGGGATATTTTCTGATTTCTGTTTGTACCTTTTCTGTCCTACAGGTTTTGCGCGACAGGCTGACTAAAGTGATGCACCTTCACCTGCTTACAAGCATTTACATGTGACTTGAAGGAGGATTTTCTTTTACATTTTCCACTTCAGAATTCCACTGTTTTGTTTATTCAGCTCAGGTTGTGAGGCTCAGGCCATCTTTTGACTCTCTGTGGGAAGTTATCTGTATGTGGAAGGCGAAAAAGTGCATTCACTTCTACTTGAATTACCTGAATCGTGTAAGTCAAGTCCTTCTTGGGCAGGGGCTGTATGTGACCTCCTTCAGCTCCCTTTCCCAGGTTGACCAGAGGCAGAAGGGAGCAGAGAAGTGATGGACTACATCAGTGCAGGAGAGCAAGGCGGCCGCACAGCTCTTACAAAGGGTCTGGCAACAGATCCATGACCTGGCACCAGACCAAGCCTGAGAGGCCATGAATCTCTTCTGCTCACAGTAGAAAGCACTGCTACCACAGCAGAAATCAGCTGTTGTATTTGTGTGCAGGGGAGAGTAACACAGACAAAGATCAAAGCCAATTTATTGGTGCAAAGTTGGATCCTATCATTAGCAATAAAAAAAAGGGTGTTTTGTTTTGTTATAGACCATCTTTTTTGTATCTATGACTTTCCATTTATACTATTTCTTCTCTGAACTTTGTGAATTCTTGTATTTTTTATTCTGTTTATTGGTTTGTGAAATCTGTATGCATGTGTGACTGTCTTACGGTGTAGTTTGCATATACTATGTGGCATGTGCCAAGAAGTACGCAGGTGGAAGACTTTGAACATGAAACACATTTGAAGGGCCTGAGCTTGCACGATGTTAGATGTCTAAAGATGAGGGTGCACAGAATCAGTGACCACTTTAAGAAATTTATTTCTCCTTACTATATCTCCTTCATTAAGAGGAGACACTGTAGGAGACAAATGATGGGGTTTGTGTAAGTTATTTTTCTTTATTAGAGCCTTAGAGCCCTGCTGCTTCGAGTATTTGGGAAGTGTTGCTTCTACTGATGCTCATTACTATTGGGACTCTAATGCACACAGCCAGTGTCTGCCACAGTTAGGATTTTTTCTGAATATTGTTCTTCTGACACTATGTACTTTTTCAAAAGGAATTTCTGTAAACCTTTTAAAATACTGAAGTCTGATTGCTTTGAAATTTTAACAGTGTCAAATATTTCTTTGCAACTGGGGACAGTAAAATGAAAGCTGAACAGGCACCTCTGCCCACACAAGCAAAATTTTTTTTGCATTTTCAAATGTTTCTGCTGCTGGTTGCTATTGAAACTTTGAAAAACCTTTCTAGTGCTTGAAGTGTGACACAAAGGAGGGACTGTTTCATTTTTCTTTTTCAAAGGTGAGGAAATTTCAAAATTATTGCAGGCAATAAAAAGGAAAATGAAAAGCAAAACTGGAACAATTTTGATATTATCAATTTTACAGTGTCAGTGTGAAAAAGAAAGAGGAAAAAATGAGAAAGTCTCTCTCTGTAAGTATCTTGATTTTGGTGAGTTTCACATTTGAATCTTTGTGAAAGATTCTGATTTGCAATAGTAGCAATTTTTCTTTGAAATCCAAATCTTAATTTTCAGATAGTTATGGGAATAAATGTGGCTTGGTTTTTGGAAAAAAGAGTCCCTTCTAGATATGAAGTGAAATGTCTTTTGCTATCTAAAGAATTAAGAATTTGGACAGTTAAATTAGAAATAACTAATAATACAATAATTGATTATATGTCTTTGATTCCAACAATCCCCCCTCCCTGAATTATGAGCGAAAATTAACTAAACTTGCTTGCTAGTAATAACTACCTTGTGACTATTCCTGCAAGCCAAGACTGTCATCTGCAGACATGAATAAAGACTATTAACATTATACTCACTGAATTTCAAGGAAATTTCTTGCAATGTGTAAAAGTAATCATGTGCAAATGTGTTTGCAGATTGGGACTGCATTCTCACCCAAATACATAATGCAGTTTCCAGGTGGTAGCTATCTGATATTATGTCTATTTTTGTTTTAACACAATGAATACTCAGCAGCAGAGTAATACTGCTCACTGCCTTTTCCTTCTAATATTGTTCATGGCAGAAATCCAATTTATACAGTGCAAATAATCATTATTTCCAATAGGCCGGGGATCTTTCCTGGCAAGAGCATAACCAATGTCTTCTACTCCTACTTGTGTCATTCATGATATTTCAGTAATGTGAGTTTGCATATAAAATCCATTACCCATAGAAGGATTGTGGGAGGGGAAAAAAAAACAAACGAGAAAAGAAAGCAGGGAACATGCCTAGTGCTGTGAGGCACAGGGAATTAAAAGCAAATAGCAAAGCAGGTGGAAAAATCTGACAAGGAAGCTTAATACACTGAAGACGTACTGAGAGCTTGTGGCCCTGGGGAAGCACTGCAATCGGTGTCTTGGTGACATCCTTCAGTCCCTGCACATCATTGCTGGGGAGTTAACTATTGTTAAACAGCACCTTTATGAGGGGCTTGCCACAGTCCCCAAGCCCTTTCCCACATCAATTCTGATGTAAGAAGAAAGGACTTAAGCGGCAATCCCTTTCTCACTTGGAAGGCTGTAGGGACTCAGCTCTTCAATTGTCTTTTGAAAAAGACTCCAGCAGGATGCTAAAGCAAGAGTGTGTTTTCATCACTGACTTTGCAAACGGGAGTGACTCATGTGCCATCTGTTTTGTCCCTCCACCCGATCATATGCGCTCCCTGTTTGTGCTGGTTAATATATTTGCCATCTATTAAAGGGAGAGGAAACTTCGGAGCAGTCAAAACAAACATGCCTGAGAAAGGCTGAAGTTTTGACAGGGGCTGGTTGGAAAGATGTTGCCACTATCACTTTCCACTGAAACATGCGGTTCTGGGGCAAGGACATAGAATCATAGAATCACAGATTGGTTTGAGTTGGAAGGGACCTTAAAGATCATCTAGTTCCAACCC
>NW_010972753.1:9566550-9566878 GCF_000737465.1 Haliaeetus leucocephalus
ACCATCCAGCCAGTTCCTTATCCACCAAGTGATCCATCTGTCAAATCCATGTCTCTCCAATTTAGAGACAAGGATGTCGTGCGGGACAGTGTCACATGCGTTGCACAAGTCCAGGTAGATGATGTCCGTTGCTCTTCCCTTATCCACCAAGGCTGTAACCCTGTTGTAGAAGGCCACCAAATTTTTCAGGCACAATTTGCCCTTAGTGAAGCTATGTTGGCTGTCACCAATCACTTCCTTATTTTCCATGTGCCTTAGCATAGTTTCCAGGAGGATCTGCTCTGTGATCTTGCCAGGCATGGAGGTGAGACTGACTGGCCTGTAGTTC
>NW_010972753.1:9567331-9671059 GCF_000737465.1 Haliaeetus leucocephalus
AGATTTAATTCTATCAGGGCTTTGGCTTTCCTAACCTGATCCCTGGCTGCTCGGACAATTTCTCTGTATTCCTCCCTGGCTACCTGTCCTTGCTTCCACCCTCTGTAGGCTTCCTTTTTGTGTTTGTTTGTCCAGGAGCTCCTTGTTCAGCCAATGCAGGCCTCCTGGTCTTTTTGCCTGACTTCCTCTTTGTTGGGATGCATTGCTCCTGAGCTTGGAGGAGGTGACCCTTGAATATTAACCAGCTTTCCTGGGCTCCTCTTCCCTCCAGGGCTGTATCCCATGGTACTCTACCAAGCAGATCCCTGAAGAGGCCAAAGTCTGCTCTCCCGAAGTCCAGGGTAGCGAGATTGCTGTGTGCCCTCCTGGGTTCAAGGGTCTTGAACTCCACCATTTCATGGTCACTGCAGCCAAGGCTGCCCTTGAGCTTCACATTCTCCACCAGCCCCTCCTTGTTGGTGAGAACAAGGTCCAGCATAGCACGTCTCCTCATTGGCTCCTCTATCACTTGGAAAGGGGAATTATCAATGCATTCCAGGAACCTCCTGGTTTGCTTATGCCCTGCTGTGTTGTCCCTCCAACTGATACTGGGGTGGCTGAAGTCCCCCATGAGGACCAGGGTTTGTGAACGTGAGGCTGTTCCTGTCTGTCTATAGAGGGCCTCATCTGCTCGGCCCTCCTGGTCAGGTGGCCTGTAGCAGACCCCCACTATTATGTCACCTGTCCCTGCCCTCCCTTTAATCCTGACCCATAAACTCCAGGTCATCCATCCCCAAACGGAGCTCCATGCACTCCAGCTGGTCATTGACATAGAGGACGACACCCCCTCCTTGTCTCCCCTGTCTGTTCTTCCTAACGGACATGCCAGGTGACAACCCACTGAAGTCTGACAATGGGTCAGGGATTTCGGAGTGTCTGAGGCATGTCTGTATTATGTAAAACAGTGACTGCATTAGCTCCAGAGCATACTAAATACAACGCATCGTGCCTGGGCTGGCAAACCCTTCTCTGTGCCCATTGTCACAGGTCCATGGTGTGCGGGGGTGGCTGTCCTGCTTTGGAACCTCAGGGGGGACTCTCCAGCCTGGAAGGGAGAGGACCGAGCTGGAGTTATGACACGGTGTGGATTTGTGAGCAGTATGGAGAAGGTGAGCTGGGACTGCTCAGAGTTGCCCAGAAGAGATCCCTCCTCCAATGCAAAAACTAGGGGGGACAGCAAAAGCGGCAGTTGGCAGGTTCAGAAAAGCCCAAGAGCTATTCCTCTACCCAACACATAGCTGAACGGTGGAACTTGCTGTAGGACACTGAAATCTTATCTGGGGCTTAAAAGGTGGTTGAATACATGAATGGAAAAAAATTTCCATCAAGAGCACTGCAATACAATGACAACACCTCTGGCTCATTCTGCAGTATAAACTCTACATGGTGTTGGCACTAAGACTTGGACTCCGAAATCACTAAGCCTTATAACACTCAAAAGACCAATGCCAGAATAAACTGGAAAACTGGATTACTGCTGCTTTGGCTGCTCACAGGCTGTCATTTTACCAGACTTCTTGCTTCTGAGGTCTTAGTGGTCAGTCAAAGAGTCCACCAACAAGACGGTAATAACCCCATTTGAGGAGAAGGGCTATGCTGGGGGGTAGCCAGAGCATGGCACGCTCTACCCATTTCCTAGACTTTCTCTAAAACCACCATAATATGATGGTGACAATGCGTACTAACAGGACACTAATAGATGGTGTCATTGGAGGAAAATCAGTAACAACTTGGGCTCTTCTTAAGCATTACATCATGACAGTAGGCAAAAAGCATAAGCAGGGCCAAGGAATGACTTTCTAGAGCACAACCTGCCCAAGGAGCAGCCTTCCCTCAACAAACTCCATCTTTCCCTTGGTGCCTTGCTGTTATGCGCTTGTAAATCATACCTCCCAGGTTTTAAGATTTTATATACAACTATTTTGTGACAGACTTGCAAGACATGCTGTATAAAAGTGTGAAAAATACATCTTGAATTGCCTGTAGTTTCAGGTCCTCCTCAGTGGGCTACCTGACTCTGTCACACACAACACCCCAGAAAGAGCTCACAGGTCTGGTGACATAGTTTCAGCCTCCCAGCTCAAGCCTAGACATGAGCCAGGATGTGTCCCAGCCTTGCTCTAACTGGTTTATGTTTCTCCTTAATCAGTGAAAATGTTACCTAGCTAAATGAGAAAGAGGAACAAATTGTACCTAGTACCAGAAAATTTCCCTCAGAAACAGTTTCCAAACATATGCATTAGGTAATGAGCCTGTTTCCTTGACTATGTGTCACAGCACTCAGTGCTATTCTGGTTGTATTTCACAAGCTGGCATTGCTTTTTAATACGCTTGCTCCTGGTCTGCTCTGAATCAGTTGTTCTGCATATTCTCAGGCTGCTTTTGTAAGAAACTGCAGTTATGCCAGGCGGTTTCTGTCAGCCCTATGCCATGTTTCATGATGGAGCATGATTTTCAGCTCTCTAGTTTTTCATTTCCACCTTTCTTATCTCTAGCTATGTCTTTTTGCAGTGTGGTGTGAAACCCTTTGTAATGGGAAAAAGTGCAGAAGCCATCCCAGTGGCCCTCCTTGCAATTCCTTGCCGGTGACAACAGCCACAAATGCACGATGTAATTCAGTACAAGTATGAATGCATTCAGAAAATATGTGCAAGGTGTTGTTCAGAAAGCTCAGCCTTTTGCTTATGAAATCTCCGAGAGCTTCTTGTGCATTACATCAGCTTTCTCAACAGTTTACAAGTCCCCCCCCCCCCGCCCCCCCCCGGAAACATTTGTCACAGTGGATTATTTTATTCAGTGCTGCTGTATGTAAAATGTAGAATGCTAATACTTTATTTGTCTAAACATGCATAATTTGGGAAGACAGGTGAAGTGATGGATTAATCATCGGGCTTTTAACTTTAAGTCTTGTTAGCTGCAGTTTTAAATGTTGTTTATTTGAAATTACAGTGTGGATATGATGTCTAAGTGGAAGCTCTTTACATATATAAATTAAAGCTGCTTTTGCTGTTGGTAATAAGCTAGAGGTTTGATTTAAAATCTGTCATTTTCTCTCATACGTGGATGTTCAGATAGACTTATCACAAATAACCCAGTGGTAAAGGTACAGCTACCGTGGTGGCAATAACATTTTCCTTCTGCTTTCTATGAATATCTCTAAGCCTTGACTTACAGGACCTCTCCTGCTTATTGTGGGAAGGTAATTACAGCTGGATGCACATCTCACCTTTGGCATCTATTAAAATGTCTAACTCTGGCAGTGTTTGTGATAGCGAATTTGTGCCAGAGCTTTCTGTCAGCCATGAGTTTGAGTGAGGGCCCTGTCATCCCAAAGGCAGCTGGGCAGAAGCAATGCCTGGCCACTGTCAGCCCGCGGATGAGCTTGGGGGAAGCTCCTATCACCCCCTTGCCATTTGCTTGAGCCTTCCAGCCCACCTGATGTTCAGATATTGACACACGAAACTGCACCTTTGGGTTGGGGGAGCAGAGCTACATTCCTGGCTTTGCCCTTCTCTGTCACCTTTACAAGCCTGATCTGCAGACCAACACCCCCAGACTGGGCTGCACGAGAATGCCCCAAGAAAAAGTCCTTCTTCCCTGCTGAGGGCGGTTTGCTAGTTCCTCTTCTGGAAAATTACAGACATCTGGATACGTGGCTATGAGTCTTTGGCGTAGAAATGAATTGAATCCAATTTTGCTGCTCTCACTGAGTAGGGAAATCGCCCTTTATACAGCTCACAGCTGTCCCAAGTCACCTTCCTCAGTATCTATTTATAGATTTTATGCTCAAGACATGTCAGCTTCAAAAGAAATTCTTCTTAGGAAAGAAATCTTCTTCCCAGCATTGTCTGGGAAGATAGGGGTACTCCTGCTTTGAATTTGTGCTGTAGAAGAGAGAGAGGTGAATATTAGTTTTGTCAGAATGGCAATTGAACCAAAAGAGTAGAAAAATGTTCGCCTGATGCTGAGCCAAAAAGGGTATTTTTAAGGATTCTTTTGTGAAACTCAAACACTTTATTTAAACTAAAAGGAGTTTTTTCAACTTCATTTAATCCTTTTAACCTTTTTCTGCTTTAGATTTTGTTTAGATAAGTAGTGTCATTTCAGAGGAATTGTTTGTTTTGATGTCAGACAGAACACATAGGTATTTCTGAAATGAAATATTTATTAAGCATCATCCAAACACAGTGTTTTGATGTAATATCCCAGTACTTTCCAAGCTCTATTTCACAACAAATTTTTTAGTTCCCAGGGATGTTTTGCCCAGTTGAGGCAGGGGCTGGTCTGGGTCAGGCAAAGAATAAGCAGAAAATCCTTCCTAAAAGAGTTAGAGACAAAAGAGTATTTTGAGAAGCAAATCCTTCTTCCTTGACCGGTGCTGGAGGGAAGCCATTGGTTAAATGGTCTTTAGTGATGCTGGATGATGCTCTTCTATATTCTGCTCCCAGGAACTTGTATTTCTTATCTTTCAGATCTGAGGAGAGGTAAAAAAAACACCTGTGTTGCTAATTGGTATAGCAAGCCGGCACATAGTTATTTGTTGCCAGAGATACGTGCTTTTCCTTTAAGGGTTCTAACGTTTCAATTTCATTTGTGACTGCCCTGTTTAGAGGCAAAAGCCGTGATGTCTGTGTTCAAGCCTAGCCTGTTCACAACACTGGAGATGCACCTTGCCTGCCAGAGTATAACCATCCTTGGGAAATATAATTACCCTGAACAAGAGAAGAAAGTGTGAGGAAATCACGCCTAGCCTCACTGTGGCTTGGGGGCACGGTGCTGCAGTAGCCTCACCCCCCCCTCAGCAGTGTATAGCTTGGCTTTGTGCAATCTACCTTAGTTTATGTCCACTTCAGCATGTCTTTGACAGGAGAAACTCTGGAAAGCAACATTTGCTGCAGTCAGACAGGAGGAGATGAAGACTTGCCAGCATTTGTCATCTGACAGTAAGTAAGTAAACAGGTTGGCAGCAACGTCTAAGATTATCTCCTCTCTGCTTGGGACAGTGTTATATTTCAGTTGAGCTTATGACAGAAGAGAAAATCTTGCATTTATCTTTTATCTTGAACTTTCACATTGCTGGTTGCCTCTAATCCAAGACACTGCGGTGCTTGTAGCTGGACCAGGCTGGAATGTGTTGGGGTCCAGTAAAGGACTTTTGGGGCGTCTCATTGCTGTGAGGGTGCACGCAGGCTGCGCCACAGCGTAAAAGCATCACCTCCAAGGCAGCTCAGATGCGCTGTTTTCCAGAGAGTGAGGTTTGATCCTGCCATTGATTGCCTTTCTTGGAGGAATTTCTTCTCAACTGCCTTTTATATGCTTTTCTCTTCCTAAATCACTGCTGCAATTGTTCATAGTTGGCTGTGTTTAGTTTGTATTTATACAGCTTTCCTGCACTGAATAACCACCGTTTCATATTAATTATTGGAACACAATAAGGAAAAGAATTGGGGAGAAAAGATTTCAGCTGTGATTCTATCTATTCATAGCATCAGTTTCCTCTATTTACCAACAAGGGTTTCACTTGCCTAGATAAAGGTATTTTATCCTACTCATTCTTGTTTTTTTTCCTTGCATCAGAATCCTGTTTTCCTTCCTTCCTTCAACTCTTCTATTTATATGACGTTCCTATTGTAATTTACTGCATTGGAAGAGGAACTTTTCAAGCTCAGTTTTGCCCTAGCCCAAGTCTCTGTACTTTTTGGAGGACAGGATTTGCTGGGTAAGTGGATTAGTGTCTCTCTTTTTTCCAGGGCTGCATCAAATTGCTACTAAAATCATAAGAGATAAAATCTTTGGCAGTTAAAACTACATATTTCTGGGGCTGCTGCCTTTTGCATAACACACATGTGGGACTGCTAGGTGTTATCTGGAGTTTGAGAATTTTATCGGATTTATTTTCAGATTTTTAATAAAGGGATGGACTCCATTTAGGAAGCAAGTTTATTGTCACCCGGCAATGGCCTGTTTGTCACTGTGCACAAGAGGATTTTAAATCTGCACTTTAGAAGATAAGAATGAATAAAAATTCTGCTGATTATGCTCCCTTTGGCTCCAGGATTGTTTCCAGCCGTCTGAGCTCTAGAAACAGGGAGATAGAAGCAGATAGACTGACCACGTTGTTTTATCAACCACTTCAATGTGCAGCATTTTGAGTAAAACCTTAACTTCCCTCTACGTTACTCCTGTTCCACATCTGCTTCCCGGCCTTACTCACATGCTGCTCTTAACTTTGCTGCAGGAAATACGTAGCAGCAGTGTTGATCACAAGCACTGCTACATACTCTTTTATTTAACCAAGAGCAATTGCAAAATGGGACTGTGTCTGCCGGGCAAAAACACAGTCCAGGTCAGAAATAGGTTAATTAAAAGGAGATAAGCAAGGCAGGAAGTCCTGAAATAGATAGTACGAGTTGGCATGATCTTGACTTTCAAACTTACTTAATAGTTTGCCTTTTCAGACAGTTTATTTCTTTGCTAAATCTTATTATTTTGGGCAAGGAGGAGAGGAAAGTGATTAAATGAGATTAAGTGGCATTTAATTCACATTTTTTCTCTTTCCAGCTGTATGTCTGATACTCCTTGTGTTGAAGTCAGTGCTCTTGCATTCAGTGGGGACAGAACCAGAGCCTCAATAAATAATTGAATGCAGTCCAGTGAAAAGTGCTCCATGTGAAATTTCAGAATTGTGATGACACTGAATGCAGCAAACTCACATTTAACACGGGTAAAAGACTGTGTGTGCTAAAGCAGAAGCTTGTGCATTTGCTTAATTAAAGTTCCTGGAGTCAAGGCAATAGGAAAGGAGGAAGGAGGGATGGAAACTTGTGGCAGCTTGATGCATTTTGCCTGAGAAGGACAGGAGGCGGCATCAAATCTCTCCCAGGTCCTGCCACACCTTTTTCATGGGCAGGATCTATGCTTGCAAATCCATAGCCAAAAATTACCTCTTGGCTTATGCAGGCACCCACGTACAAGTGTCAGGTTTGGTTTACCTTGTGCACACTCGAACTTGCTCGTTACAGTGGTAACAAGTCCTCTTTAGCTCTCTCTTTGCACAGAGAGAACATTTTTCTTCTTCTCCAAGTGGGACATGCCCCCTCTTTGGTGACACAGCTAACTGCTTGGAGGTGTGGATGGCCTATACAGATGGCTCAAAAATCAATACAGAAAGCTATTAATGAAAATAATTTCCAAAGCGTATTTTCAGGGAGATGCAGCATGTGAGCAGCAGCCACCTGTGGTCTGCAGGTGGGAATGCAAACAGCAAAGCGTGCGGTTGACCCTGCATCAGAGTGTTAGGACAATGAAGAACACCAATTCACAGTCTTATCAGACCTGACATAGTCTTGTCAGGATATAGCTATCCTGACTGGGATGTCAATACTCTCTGAATGGTATAGGCTTAGTTAGTCCCCCTGAGACAATGAAGAGATGCTGACCGCCTCACTGCCAAATCCAGCCTTCCTTGAATCATAGATATTTCAGACTTGAAGTTTAGGTTGGAAAGCTGTAAGTCCCACAGCCACATAAAAATGAAGAAAAGAATTGCTTTTTTCTAGAAATCAGATCCTCTATGAGATGAACTTCCCATGATTTCTTGGCAGCAAGAGGTATGTTTTTCGCTGAGTTGTATTATTCACATATTGACTATGCTTCCCATGAAATTACAAATACATTTAACATGAAATTGGCCAGATTTCACTATCAATTTTCTCATTTTCATCTTTGGAGAAGGATCTTACAATGCTTAGTGATTGAGCAATACAATGATAGAAGAAATTCAAAGTCAATAGATGCAAAGTGATGCATATGGGGAAAAAGCACCCTAGCTACATACAGAATGACAGTTTCTAAATTAGCTTCTAATGTTCGGGAAAGAAATTTGGGAGTCATTACTGGTAAGTCCCTGTGAAAATCAGTTCATCACTCAGCGGTGGTCAAAAAGATTATTAGGAATTATTAGGAAAAGAATAGAGAGCAAACAGGAAAAAAAAAAGTTTACATAAATTCATGATGCATCTGCATCCTGGATATTATGCAGTGAACTCATCACCACAGCTCAGAATGGAGAGCTGAAGGTGGCCCAGAAAAAAGGAAGAAGCAGGCTCGGTGAATGGAGCGGTTTTTGTGTGAGGAAAGGCAAAATATACAGGGTATTTTCAGCCTGGGGAGGAGATGAAGCCTGATAACATCATGAATGGTAACGGGTAATTGAGGAAAGAGATTAATTATCATTCCTGACAATATAAGAATACAGGCTGATGAAATAATCAACTGGGTGTTTAAAAAGGAAGCACTTCATCACCCAGCATGTGGTGAAGTTGTGCAACTCATGGCCACAGGATATTATGGAGACCGAAATAATAAATGGGTGCAAAAGCTGATGGGGCAAATTTCCAGATGATAGGGCCATCAGTTTCTCTTCAAAATGATGTTCAGGATGAAACCCACAGCTCGGAAGTCACTATGTCACCGATGACCAGAAGCTGGGAGGCAGAGGAGGGTCACTCAGTGTCTGCATTACTCCTCATACACTTCACTTGAACATTTCCTTCTGACCACACTCAGGGTATAGAGCCAGGAGAATCTTTGCTTTTCTGTATGATGACAGTATGGCTATTCTTCCGTTATGCTTTTCTGTCATTAAAATTTATGACTGAAGTATTTATTTATTTTCATTTGTATGCTTTTCCACACTTCCATTACTGTATCATGTGGGTGACCTAAATGTAGGAGTGAATTTGTCCCTCGCAGCTCTTCAGAATGGCAGAGGAGCAGCCCAATCCCCCTTTACAAGGGTATCCTCACCCTGGGAAGAGTCTGTTGGGCTGGGAAGGGCCCTGAGAGACTTCCAGCCGCCTTCCTTCTCCTCGTGCTCTGTGTGGTGCCCTGAAGAAATGACCATGCAGCGCTTCGCCGTGCCAGACCTTCCCCTGCCAGCCCTCCCAGAACTGGCTGCCTCTGGGCTGCATCCAGTCCTTATGACTAAGGCACAGTGAGAGAGGAAAATAAAACCCCTCAGTGTGGCAAAGCCCTCAAGTCCTTACTCAACATTGAAGTGAAGCCTATGTGGTTTGGTCTAAGTCCAGAAGCACATCTGTGGAAGATGTGGGAGCTGGATCCAACCCTTTTCTTGCTTGGATAGAACCTGTAATTATGGTTGTCAGTGCAAGACACCTAATATATCCTTCTTCAATATTCTTTTTTCTCTTGGTGTAACTTTTTCTTGTATTCAGTGTGCTGTAATTCTGGGTTTTTCCCTTTATAGCAGTTAGTTTCTCAGCGTAGTCCCTGACCACAAATAGTTTTGAGCGCAACATCTGGTTCTAATGTGCGCTCTAGAAATGTTACTTTCTGCCATATTCCACTTTTCTCCAAAATGGTATTTTTCCTCTCGTGTTTGCCCAGAACAGCTTGTAAGCTGATCAATATCTGAAGCAACGAAGGATCCATTTGAGATCAAAGACTTCAGAAGCCACATAAGTGATTTCCCAGAACTTGGGGCAATTGCAGGAGAGGCACTTTGCAGCCTGGCCATGCACGCAGGAACGCTGTGGCGCTGCCTTCCGCCTCTTTCTCCGTACTGGCTTTCCCCACTGCTCCTACCAGTTATCATACCGCAGAGCCAATCTCAGCTTGTTTCCTTGCTGGTGATCCCACCTAGCTACCTTCTTGGTTTTTTTCAGTTCTCCTTCACTTCTAGCCAAACCCATTCAAATGTTCAGAGGAGGAAATATTGCTACTCGGTTCCTTCTGTTGTTTCTCACTGCCATTACAGCTGCTTTTTCAGAGCTGCTAGCTTAGGAGCCATCCTGCATTACGTGAGTAAACAAACCTTCACCTACTTACAGGGGGAGTAGTGCTCTGCATCAAAGAGGCTGTGTAGTCGGTAAAGTGGAGATAGAGGATGAAGCAGGAATGTTTAATATACTTTCAGGCACGGGAAACATGAAAAGCCAGCTGAACTCCAGAGAAAACTGTAGTGCACTTCTGGTATGTTTGCAATACAGATGATGTAAATAATATATGACTCCTGGAAGGAGTGTAGGCATATATAAAGTTTTATGTAGGGGAGCACTGCACGCATGTGGGAGATTCAGATGTGTCTACAAATCACGGGCTGGATGCCAAACAGTGCAATGGTGCCCACTGTAAATGGGGCTCAGGGACTGAATTACTTAAGTAATTAAAGTCAATTGTGACTCACATGCTGAAAGAGTAAATTGTGCACTGCCACAATCCACCAAGTTATTTAACTTTGGAAAAACAAAGCTCCTCTGTGATGGGGGAAGAGGATTTATTATTCCATTATTTTATCTTTACAAGCCAAGTAGTAGGCAAATGCAATCATGGTCTTTAAGAGTTTGCCTGAGCGGGGTTGTCTTACTGGCCAATCACTTCATCATTACCGTAAAGCATGGAGAAATAGAGCATGATTCAAACAGGTGAAAAAGTGTAGCTTAACCATTTTAAATCCTTTAGGGCTCTCACCGTTGAGAGGTGAACAAATCTATGCATGCCCTGAGGACCCCGCTGTCCAGCCATGTCTGTGCAAGGTGGACCTTCCTCTGGTGATCTGCTCCCACCCATCCCGGAGTGGGCACAGGAGGAGGGCTGGATGGAGGACTGGTTTACTTTCTGGAGCTGGAGACTTGCTTTTCCAACTCTGCTCTTTGAGGCACACCTGGGACCTGATCTCTCTCCATTCAGCTGCCCTGTCTCTTTGCACAGCCACTCTCCCAGACCCCTCTTCTTCTTCATTAAAAACCAGAAGGTAGAAGAGAAGGTCCCAGCTCAGCCTTTGCCTCCAACTCCCAATTCACCCTTTTCGTAGTGTTCCTTCCTCTTCTTGACCCAGAGAATATACCTAATGCCTTTTTCAGTGTTAGGATCTGTAGCTGTCCTTTTTTCATCTGCTCATCCATCCATTTAATACTTAGCATGACTGTGAATGTTTGCCATATGGGCCCGTCTCTTGATATTTTAATCTGGCCTGGGTTTTGGTTCAGTAATAAGCAATAAGAACAATTATAAAAAAGTTTGTCACAGTTGATATAAAACAGAATTTTTTTTTTTATTCCTCCAAGGCCATATTCCTAATAGAGCTGCTTGGACACCTGAGAAAATGCTTACATTGAGATTTTCTTCCGACTGTGTTGAAATGATGCCAATAGGACAGAGATTCCCTCTGTAATCATTTGCATGCTTCTGATGCTGTTTAGCACATGGTAAATATGATGAAATAGAGGAAAATTATTTGCATTGCTGGAGGTCAATAGAAATCTCAGTAATTTTACAAAACTTGTCTGGAAAACTAGCTGGCTGGGATAGTTGCACCAGAGAGACCTTGGTCACCTTGCGTAGCAGCCAGCAGCCTCTTTGAAACCTCCCCAGACATACTTCTTAGCTTGAAGTCAGGTCTTTGATGGTTGCTGCGCAGGCGCTGCGTACAGCCTCCGGAGCAAAACTGCTGCTGTGCTGCACCATCACCTTCCCCTGGCAGCTCTAGGAGCACAGTGGCTGCAGGGAAGAGCTTTCATTGCAATGGAAAAAAACAGGGGAATTGGCTCAGAGAGCTCTGAAGGAGCAAGCTTGCCATGTTTTGGTGTTTTCTGAGGCTGCATGACCTTCTCTTCAATATAAATAATCCAGCAGGCAGGTACAAAGCAGCCACTGATTTCATCTGCTGCTTTCTCAGGTGATCACAGGGATCACAGCCCTCAGTCACCCACCTGGTGCAGCTGTGCAGCAGCTGGGATCTGGCCCTGGGGTCCATGTACAGCAGGAAAACCCCATGAGGGGTGGGCTGCTGCCAGCACCTCACCAGGAAATGCTTCTCAGAATTCAGAGGGATCAGGTTAGAAACTGAAGCGATGTAATCACCATCTCTTGTAAGAAATGCTGTGACGGATAATTTTGTCCTCATTTATTAAAACTATTCTTTGATCTGAAAAGAAAAATCTCATTTTATAGGAATAGTGTTTTATGGAAAAGGTATTTTGAACTTATTTAGACATATCTGGCAAATTTTAATTATAGATGAACACTTACTTTAGCACTTTTTACTCATATTTTACTCCTCTGAAATCCTGGCGGGTCTGAGTCAGCAGGATGCACAGCTCACTCCAGCCCAGGGAGGAGACTGGGCAGAGCAGACTCTGCAGCCTCCAGATGTTGTGCACTATTTTATTTTCAGTGGCCTTTTGTAACCCTCTTGGAGACCAGGTGATATACAGATTAAGGGTATTTTTATTTTTTTTTTAAAGGGAGAATCTAGCTAAGAAAAATGACTAGGAACAGTACAATTTCTGCTGGTCTGACTCAACAGCATCTGCTTCACTTAAAGCACTGAGAAATTATTGAAATAAGGCAGGTGTCCAGGTTTCATTGAGGAAAATATTTAAGCTGTTTTCATAAGGAGGAATGGCTGTAAGAACAAAATTGGCTTATTTTGAGGGAAACTGCACAAATCAAAACAAACAAACAAAACAGGAAAAAAGAGGGAGTGGAATTTTGATATCAGCTTTGAAATGTCCTTTTTGAGCAGATTAGAAGGTCGGTGTTTTGAACATGTACCTAAAAGACTGACATTTTGGAAGGAAGGGAAGTGAAAGAAAGAAGTAAACCTGTACCTGGGTACAGAAAGGGGGTTTTGCTGTGCTGTGGAGGAGGATGGTAATGCATTGGAGGGATGGAAGTGAATTTGTCTCTCTCCAGACTCTCTCCAAAACACAATGTATACATGTTATATCAACATGCCCTTAAAACACTGGAGGTGCATATAATTTTAACAAAAGTCTTGTTATTTTACCTGTCATTCTGATTTATGCTTCTTAGAAAACATAGAGCTGCAGTTGGAAGAGAAGAGAAAAGCCATATGGCAGACTATTGCCAAACAAACAAACACATACAATATAGATGCCAAACAGCTTTTGTACAAACAAAAAGAGCAGAAAAACAACCTCATCCCCCTTTGATGCCTCTACATGCTTTCATGAAAGAGTATGTACCTGGCTTTTAACCTCCCTTTAATCCTTCTGAACAGACTTGCTCTATCAGAACGTGTGCTTGAGGTATTTCCTAATGCATACAGGTTTTAATAAGATCACAATTACAGAGATAAATATGCCTAACCCTGTGAATAACTCTGGAACTGGCATTAATTTTAAGCATTATCACTGTATTTTACGTACCTGAAATATTGTCAGACGGAGAGCAGCTGGCTGGGCAGGAACTGTCATACCTCAGAACTGGCTGTTATAAAGGACCCTCGTCAATCAGGACTAAAAACCCGTGTCTTGCTCATGCAGTGCCTGTTGTTCCCCCAGCCCTACTATAGCAACCTCTGGAGAAAAACCTTACTCAGGCAAGCAGGACCTCGTTTCTTTTGGGTCTGCCAGGTGGTGGGTGGGGAGGATCCTCAGGAACCTGCGATTACAGTGTGTGTTATTTATTTAAGGAGATAACTGTCATATAATTTTAAAAGCCCTAGGGCACCACCACTGTACCTTTTTGTAAGAGTAAATGAGGAAAGAAATAAAATTCTCTCTCCAGCTTTTATTAAAGAGGGCAAACGCATTTTGTCTATTGTGGAAGCATTTAATCTAACACAGGCTGCTGAACTGCTCATCAGATACAGCTGCACGTGGCTGGTGCACGCGTGTGCACACGTGTGTGTGCACACACACACACTGCTGGGCACTACAGGCAGTACCGGGGCAGCGTGCTGGAACGGGACTGGGAGCTCCACTGGGAAACAGTGGGTGGATGAGGAGACTAGGACAGCCAAGATTGGGAAGAGAAGAGCAAAACTGGAGCTGAGAGCAGGGGCGACAGCAAAACCAGGGGTTTGAAGGAACAGTCTAGAAGGAAGGATGGGGCAGTTGCACAAGGCAGCGGAGAAGTGCAAGGGGCTGGGGAGCGACAGCAGCCAGGAGGGTGGCTGGGGCTGCCTCTTGTCGTCCCTAAATTCCTCTGCTTCCGTGTTCCCCTGCTTCCAGAGAAGGTCTGTGAATGCCTTAGCAAAGTGTTTGGTTTAGTCCTCTCTAAACCAGATAAATGTCGAAGAAAACAACTTACTGTCTCTGCCAGCCACCCTCAGTTCCCAGAGGCAGAGATCTGGAGCAAGGACTGTGCCGTGGCTTCGGGTGCTCCATGCTTGGTGTCTGCTGATCTGACTCCCCATGCTGAAACTGATGCATCTTTAAAATTGGAGATGACATGTTTCATGCTCCCCATCCCCCTTTTTCCCCACACGGATTGGCACAAACATGCCTAAGCAGGATGCTCAGCCTGCGCAGGCAGACCTCTCCAGGTCTGGAAATGTGAGTACCTGCACTGAGCTGCTGGCCCTGTCACAGGGCAAATCATCCCCTGGTCTGCCAGAGAGCTCGGCCACAGCTGTACCAGCCACGAAGGCCTGGACTTGGCTATACCTGTTTTTACTTCTGTCTGTATTGTGGACATCTACCACAAAAAGGGACTGCGATGGGTTATCTGTATGTTCATCCATGATAAAATGAGTAACTTAATGAGAATTTACCATGGATGTGGTAGGTCTTATTCCACACAGGAGAACTTGTGTTAATTGATTGTGTTAATCACATCCTCCCCTATTCATCTTAATCCCTACATTTAATTTTATTTGGGTTGCTCAGGTCCCTTGAGGAGCTGTGCTTGATCCAAGTGCAGTCAGACTCAGTTAAGTTTCTTGACATGCCAAGGGGAGTGGAAGAATGCACTGAGGATACGGCTCAGTTCAAAGCAGAAAACACAGAAGGGAGAAAAAGGAAAAGAAATCTAGATTCAAAAACTAAAGCATTGCCTTGGGGCTTATCATTATAAAAATACTGAAAAGCTATGCCTGTTTTAGGAAGGAAAACAGACGAGAGCAAGCTCTTTCTCACTGAGGGATGTGAGGTAGCACTACCTGCTCCCATAGTGCTGCGTTTTCTTCTCCCAAGGAGCTGGTGTCCTTGCCCAGATAGCAGAACCATGGCTCAGTGCTGCTTCTGCACCATGCATGGATGTTGCGTGGCACAGTGTTGATGGACATGAACCTAAACCGTACCAGGGAGTGCACTAACGTGTAAACGCTACGGACATTCATGGATGGTGTTTGAGCCCAGGCCATGGCCCTGTTTGCTTTGCTGCTGTTGATGCAGCTCATGAGTCTCCAATCTGTAGGCAGTACACTTTTATTTTGTAAAGGCTCTGTGTTTACAGGATGCAGAAAGGAGAGGCTGCTAGATGGGAATTTCAGATCCATCTTTGAAATTTGTCAATTTTGCAACTTCAAGTCAAATTCTTAACATTAGTCTAATATAGCTTTTTGTGATATAATTTGTCTTAGCCTCAATTTAGGGTTGAGGGACATTAGCCCAGTAAATCCTGGAGGAACAAAAACCCCCCACCTAGTCTTTTTCTTCATGATTTTTTGTAAGTAAGTGAGGTAGTTAGCAGGGATTTAGAGTAGGTAATTTTACCCTTGACAATAAATCGGCAATCATTTGTGATGAGGCAAATAGACATTCAAGCTGGGCAGAGAACAGCTGAAGTAGAACCTCAAGAGATTATAAAAGAAACTTGCTGATGTGCAGGTTTCTGACTTTCTGGTGTCAGCATTAAGCGACACTATTCAGGTTAAACAAACCTTTTTCTGTGTGGAATAAAGCTTTGCTGCCGAACGCCTTTTTGTATCCAGTGAGCAAGACATGAGAATTTGTGTAGATAGATATAAAGCCATGTGGCTAATCAGCATGCTTGAATATTAATCACCACCCGGCCCCCCAGGTTTAGCTGGTTGCAGCAATCAATCAATTTATAATACAGTTATAAAAGCACAAAGCACAGGGTATGTAGACCAGGCACATGTCGTTGCATATAAAGAGGGGGTAAACAAAGCAACAGCCTAATGAAGCGTTGATTCCAGCCGTCCCCCTGGGATCTGGAATCCATACATGGGTGGTCACAGGTGCTAATGGCGTGTGCTCTGAAGCATGGTCACAAGAGGCCAAGCAGCATCTTGGGGGGCTGCCTTCGTTCTCAGAAAACAGAGCAGGGAAGACATTAAACAATACAACGTAAATAATTTCTTAAGCCTTAGAGATCTTGATATCCATGCAACTCTGGTGGAAATCCCCTCGCAGGATCTTCACTGGGTGGTCCTGTTCGATTTCTTGCCACCAAAGCCCAGGAACGTCCCAGAGGTGGATTCTGACCCTGCACACCATCTTGGCCCTCTCTGTTGTCCTTGTTAGGTACAGTATCCCTCTCTGCTATCCTCCCATGGAGAGGGGATGCTCCAGCCCAGCTGCCCTTGGGCTCACCAGCAGAATGGGTTTCCTGCAGATGTCCTGTGCTCTCATCCCACGGAAGAATTTCACTTTGGAAGTCACCGTAGAGCTACGCTTTCTATGTTTGGAGGTACACAATGCTGAGAGCCAATGTACTCAACATACTTTGCAACAGACTTTAGAAACTCAACAATTTTTAACTTTAGCAAGGTTGCCTTTACTGATGATGCAGTTACTCTTGTTCTCTCTAGGCAAGTCTATTAACACACTGATAACGCTTAATCCTTGACCTGTTCATAGATAGATAAGCAGGCTGGTACCAGGTCTAGTCTCCCTAGCACAGTAGCATAGATTATAGCACCATACAAGAAATTTCTAAGGATCTGAGCAGTTCACATAATCCCAGTGGAATTAATAAATATGCTTCAAGATGTTTCTTGTGTTGTAGCAGATTAATTTATTTTTATTAATGTATCATATATTTGAATGTTGCAATCACGTCCTAGCTCCAGGAAAATGCTGTGATCCCTGCTCCAAAGCTCTTAAAATGTTATGCTAGTCACAAGTCTATTACTGAGATTAAAGAACTAAGAGGGTAAGGGAGACAACATGAGTCTGGTGAAGAGGAAGGTTACAGCTACAAGACTGCCTGTTTGTCGAGGGGATTTGTAGTTGCATCACGAGATTTAGGATCACGTTTTTTTCTCCTGCTAACATTAAATTAGAAGACACTCACATGTTGGCATGCAATGTGTGAACTTCAAAGGGAAAGTGTTTTGGGTAAGGAAAGAGCGATGAGAGTTTTCCAAGAGAAGTGCCCATGAGCAACATAGGCACTTTTTTTGAAGTAGATGTCTACACGTTCCAGCTATTTTAGGCGACACTGGAGGATTTGCCAGCTTCTGTAGGGCATGAATTGGCGTGAGAGACAGACAGCAGCATTCCTCAACCTGGTAACTTACCCTCCACTGCTCCAGCAGGTGCCCTGGGACAGCAATCCTTGCTGCCTTCCCACCCCAAAGCCACGCTCGTGATCAGCCCTTGTTCTGGTGGAAAGCAGGTGACAGGGTCTTTCACCCAAAGCTGTTCAGGGCATCTGTGGTAGTGGTGCAGCTTCTTGTGCTGGGCTGGACCTGTCTCCACTGCACAGTCTTCCTACACAAGACTACAGATGAGGCACTACATGCCATTTTAGATGCTTCATTTACAGGTTTCCTCAGTGTCTTGCTTTTGTGCTACAAATTCTGGTTACTGCTCAGTGCTGACCTAAAGTTCATGCCTATGTTGTGAAGAGGGCTAGAGATGGTCAAGGCTCTTCATTCATGACCTTTATAAAAATTCAAATAACTGTTTTGCCAAAATGACTTTGGAAATAATGGGGTTGGTTTGGGGAAGGGTGGGAAAGGGAGGCTATTACTAAGTCTATTTGGCAAACTGAAAAGAAGATATTTTGGGAAAGTCAGGAGAAAATATTTATTAAAACAGATACATTTTTCTGGATGTTCTCACTGAATTTTTTGTTTCTGAAAAGCAGTCTGTTAATGACATGAAAAAGATGCAAGAAGAGAAGGAAGTTCTGACTAATCCTAGAGCTTAATGTGGATATGTCAGCCTTCTGTAATAAAAAACTTTGTCTCCTTCCGTCCCTGCCTCCCTTCTTCCCTCCCGTCTCCTTTTCCCCCTCCATCCTGAGTACTGATACCATCATAGTTCTTGCAACTGTGCACATTCTTGTCCAGCCACAGTTTCAAACTAGACCCAACCAGACAATGACACAGTAATGTTAAAAAAACAGCCTTTGAATTTTTGCTGGGCTGATTAAAAGAAAATAATTTAAAAAGTACTTTTAAAGCATTAGTGGATTCAGCCTAGCCAACAACACAACAAATAACATTTTTATTTACTTAGTTCTTCTCTTTTTTTTTTAACAAGTTTTACATTGAAATGGTTGCTAATTTAAAGCAGGAAAATCACCAGCTATGTCAGTATAATTTGCATCAATTAGTCACCCAGAAGTTGGTGCAATTCTATTTTGATCGTGCAAAAAAGCAATAGCCTAAGGGTGTCTCTAAAGGGGGAGTAACACGCAGCCATTATACATTGCTAAAAATAGCTCATAGGTGAGCATATCTGCATAGGCCATAGAGAACTCCAGCTCCCAGAGGAGAAAGGTAAAGAAGATATCTTCATGAGTAAATCTGTGTGGGGTTTTTTTTGAAAGTGTTTCATTGGTTATTTTAGTAGTAACCTAAAAGACATTTAAACATGAAGATATTCACATCTAAAGTATAGAAGGGAGAAGAACAAGAAAAAGATATATAGTAATCAAGTATAAGCAAACATTAAAATTATAAATTTTTTTCTGCCTAGCATCTCCCCAGCTATAGCTGAAGACATTATTCTGATAAAGACACGGTAGTCTCTATTCAAAGCAAATTTTGGGACTGTGAGAGGTAATAGAGTTGGCCCTAGCTTTTTGCCATCCTCACCACCTTGTTTCTAGACGTTGGCTGACCAAGTGCCACGGGAGGGTCGGTCCTGCAAACACTTGCTCCTTCCTTGTGCCTGTTTGGCCCAAGGGAGGACTGATGATTTAGGCTCTCTACACATTGCTTTAGAAAAAACCCCAAAACAACAGCCAGGGAACCACAAGCAGTGATGGATCTGAGGGTAGATGGACTTCATTCCCCATTATTTGGGCTCTTTAGTGTTCATGTGTTTCTCACAAATATCATACAGTCAAGTTTACCCATCTTTTACTTACAGCCCTACCATGGGCAAAGGTGTGCTTACTTTTTCAGTTTGTTGACTTCTGAACATATGAATTCACAGTTAGTTATAGATTGGTACTTGCAAGAGCAGCGGTGAAGAACAGAGGTGCCGTTCTAGGAATGCCACTGGTCACCGGCTGTTACCAAGATTTAGCAGGCTATTACATGGCAGTATTAAATCACAATTATGTAATTTCAGACTCTTGCCTTGTCTGTGTGGACGGAGATATGGTGATTGTGGAGTGTGAGTGTCACTACTGCCTGTGACAAAACCCTTGGGCCCTAGAGGGGTCACAGTGTGGTACTTGGTCAGAAATGCTCCTCTTCTTCCAAGATGGGGAGATGCTTGTAGCTCTTGGGAGGAAAGAAAGCAGTGTGGTCCTCTTCATTCTTTGGGAACGTTTCACCCTTCTCTTTGTTATTTGCTCTGTGAAGAACTAGCAATTTTTTGGCACAGATATAATTGCAATTTCGGTTTTGATTTGTATTACCTGGAAATCAAACCAGAGCCTCCAAAGGGCAGGAGGACCTATATGGCAGCTCTCTGGAGTCTCAGTGGCTACAGTATGTCTGTCTATATGGAAAATATTTTTTAAAGCATGCTTGCTATGAGGACTAAATGGCAACATGGGCTGTCTGCCAATAACCTCAAATCTGTAGTGAGAAGTAATTCAGTCTGCTTGCAAGCTGAGCTCTAGCCTTCCTCTTCTGTATAGACTGTCAATTTCTCTGTGATTTACTAAGAGCAGGTACAAAGCATATTTTATTAAGGCAACATCTTCCACTCCAATCATGGTTCTTAAAGTAAAACGCCAGCATTTTACTCACTGGCTCCCCAGCACCTTTCAGGGCTACTTTTAAACTTGATATACTGTGGTGAGCGCAGGTCTTGATGACTGGTGGTAGCTTTCAGCACAAGTCATTGCTAGATTTAGCTGCTGCTTTCCATATATCATCAAGAAGCTTGAAGCAAATTCATTACCAGAAGGCTGGTGTGTGTCCTTGCTGCATTTTTCCAGCTTATCTAAACTGTTGAAATGGTCGAGCAAAAAGCACTTAAAAGTGGAAGTCCAAAAGTATCAAGCTGAGTTTCAGCTGGCTGGTAAATGAAGATGCAAGTGACATTTGCCACTTGCTCCTTATCAAATCCTGTAACAGAGATGACAGAACATCTCCTTGAGAAAGCCCTTGCTGTTCTCACCAAAAGCAAACATGAAACTACTGAAGTCAGGCACGGCGAGATGTTTCATGACCTGTTGTAACAGCTGCCACGTGTGGGCTTACAAACCTGTAGTCTGAAATACATTTTTGAGTGTTGCTCCTAACTGTGTTTGGAGCAGACCCTTGGAGGCTGCAGTCCCACTGCAGCTTTAAGACAAGCCACGTTGAATGGTGACGTGACATCATGGTGTGATGGAAAGAAGATGACCCTCAGAGGAGCTGTAGAATTGCCCAACTCAACATTTAGTATGGAAAATTAATAAATGTCCAACCTGTGCGCATGCTAAAGATTTGCAAGCCTTTAGTGCTGGCGTGCGACATCTCTGTGGACTCCGCGATGAAGGTGTTAAAACCTGGCACCGGTATTTGGTCAGTCAAGTTAGGAACTTGCCCCCCACCCTCCTGCTATTAGTCCCTGCTGTTTGTTGTGTCTCTAGTCACACCCTTCGTTTGTACAGCCCACGACAGTAATTTTATGCGTTTGCATAAAATGTAGCTTTCAGGTTGTACGGACGAAGCATGAAGTGGGTGGTTAAGCTGACCTAGCTGTGGTCTGCTGCAGAAATGAGTGGTCCCGCTCCCCTTCCCCCCGGTCCAAAAAGCAAGGCTGCTCAATTCGGCTGCTTCGTTTGCATCGGCGCTGCTGTGTGTCCGACTCCACGATGTGCTGGTTCAGGGAGTTCAGCAAGCAAAACGTACACTGAAGAGCTGTTTGGCCTGAGTTGGCTGCTCATGTGGTTATATCAATGCTGGCGGTAGGGAAAGGGGTGGGGAAGTGTTGCTGGGGAGAGGGAGGGTTACACATACCCTTTTTGGCAGCAGAGATGTTTCATCGCAGCGGATTTAGGATTAAATGTCATCCTGTTGGGAGTGCAGGGAGCATCTCATCCACAGTGAGTACTTGGGCTGCTCACAGGGAAAATGACTAACCCAGTCGTTTTTCTCTGTGTTCACGTTCAGGAAACCCTGGAGTTCACTGCCCACACAAATGGTGATACCAGGCTGCGTCTGCCCTATGCCCAGGGGATATCCACACTCCTAAAGACAGGTTGTAAGAGATAACAATCCCACAGGTTGCATGATAAAAATGCATCTCTCGATTAAAGATTGAGTTAGCAGCTGCAGGTAACGCTCCATGTGATGTCTGCACCTGAACAAGCTGCAAAGAGAGATGGGGTCTGTAGGAATGGCAGCATCCCCAGGGCAGTATCCTGTTTTGTGCCTTGCCTAAGGACCTGGAAAGCAATGAAGGTGTTGGAGTTCAGCATTAACTGCTCAGGCTTTCCAGGCTCTTAAGGCTCTGACTGTGGCTCTTGGAGCTGAGACAGGCCCTGACAGCACTTCAGCTGGATGAAATAAAGAGAGCAGCAACTGGAGCCGAGCCAGGATGCAGTTAGCTGAGAGAGAGTGCTTCCTTTTCATTTTTATAAATTTGTTCCAAGACTGTTTTATTAAGCTTATTCTTTCTTTGCAGAATGCTGGTCTAGTTTTCAGAAGGGTTTCAGACTGACTGGCAAACCGTTCCACCCAAGGAAACGTTGATCCCAAATGCCTACCCGCTCCCGTGGAGCCCAGCAGCAGGCGTAAGGTTGGGGTGCTGAGGAGATGGGGGGATCTCCCCTTTGGGATGCACAGGATGCACTAGTTTCTCCCTTAGAGACAAGCTCCAGCCAGCATACTTTGTGTTTCGGTGGGGCACCGGGTGAGCTTTACACAGGGTGTCCTCAAATACGTAACAGCCAGGAACAGGGAAGGACGTGTAGTAAAAGCCAGGCAGACTTAGAGCTAGGGTGCTATAACCCTGCAGCATTGCCGTGGCTGAGTTCCCCAAAATTGAAACATAGGGAGGCTTCCTAGAAACCGTGTTGTGAAACTAGCCTTTTTCTGTGCTCTTACGGCTGGTACGGGGCGCAGAAACACCTCCCTGGCAGGTGAGGGGCACACCTGAATGTGGGGAATCCCCAGGAAGTTTGGGGTCATCTGTCGGCACAGGCAGGCAGAAAGTGGGGAGCTGGAGCACACCTGCAGCCTCCCGACAGCCAGACCGAGGAAGAAAGGAGGATCCTGGTGGAATAGCAGCAGCTGTGATGAGAAAATTAGAAGCCAGAGTGAAGGTGCTAAATAATGCTGATCTCAAACAGCTACAGACTGAAAAGGGAGAGTTTGAAGAAAAATGTCAGCGGACGGGTATTTGAAGGAGGAGTAACGACATTCCTGCGTGCTGAAACTTAGCGTGCAAGTGAAGCCTTTGTTTCAGGCATAGAACAAGGGAAAAGTATAACTGTAGGGAAGCAGCCGTAGGTACACAATGAAAATATGAATCAGCCAAATGTCTTCCCTCTGAGGCTGGGAGAAGTACTGGGCAGCATGGACCGTGGTGCTGTTGATGGGAGCGTGGGTCTCCCGGTATCCATCATGATCAGGGCTTTGGAGACAGATCCTGCAAGCTGCTCAGTGCTCCCACTGATACCAGACATCACAGCCATGGCAGCAGAGAGAAGTGCATAGCAGGTCCAGGATCAGGTGCAATCAAAGCAGAGGTAAGGACTTCTGGGAGACTCACTGTGGAGCAGAGCATATATATCTTGGTGAACAGGAGGGTATTTAAATCTGCATTGAGATCATGGGCAAAATACCAGGGCCTAGGATTTGGAGCGTGGTAAGAGCAAAGGGACTTAAGTAAATTGTATTGATGCAACTTGAATCAATTTGTATTTGATTTGGTCAACAAGTCCCAAAGCCTGTATAGAGATTTGTATTTCGGAGGGATAATGGATTATTCCAGGTTAGGTCAAATGAGAAAGGAACTGACTCCAGCCAAGATCAGACAGGTGCTCCCATTCTGGCTAGACTTGTTTGTGAAGCTGCTGCCCTTTTGTGCTTAAAGGACTAAGGGTGGGCAGCTGAGTTAATTCCTACATCTCAGCTGATGGACCGTAACCTCTAGCTGAGGACAAACCTTGTAAACAGGTGTGCAAGCTGTTTGCCTCTTAAGCTAAATCAGTGTGAACCACTCTTAAACCAATCTAAACATCTTCTTGGAAAGAAGTTTCAAAAAACACCTTGTATTTTGCTGTTGCTTGATTGCATCAGCTTAAAATTCACCTTTCAATCAAACTGGTGGAAATTCACCTGTAGTCTACTCTTTAAGCAATATGCTTCTCAAAAATTAATCTGGCCTCAGACTGGAGATGAATGAACAGGAGAGGAAAAGGCTTTATCCTAGACAGTAATCTTGAGAGTGACTCTGATCTTCTCCAAGTTTAATGTAATACAGTGCCACTGATATCAAAGCAGATATTCTTCCTTTACATAGAAATATATTTGATCAGTGGTTAAGCTGTTAATTTGGTATTATTCAACTAGATATAAGGTTTTTATAACATTACCAGTTTATTAATAGTTGAAAAATGAAACTTTACATTAGTGTCAGGGATGTGGGGGAGAAGAAGCAGAATGAAGAATGGAAAAAGATGGTAATATTTGCCCAGGGCAGAAAATTAAAGAGCAATCTACTTTAACAGTGTCACCTATATATAATTTCTCCTGTCTACCATTGCCACAGTTTTCCACACCTCAGGGTAAAGTTGGCATTCTTAGCAGAGCTCCTAAATGATTTCTTGTTTCTGTGAGGTGCTGTTATTAATATATATATTTTTTTTCTTTTTCTGGAAAGCAACAAGTAAAACCACCCCCAGACTCTGCAGAACGACACAACGAAGTTAGACCCATTGCTGGCAGCAGGGAGTTGAATGTTGCTGCACAGCCACTGCCATTCTGCTCTTCAGCAGCAGAATGGGTGCACCGCTTTGGCAAGATGACAACTCTTACTTTGATTTTTCATACGTGTTAAGGTATTACATAGGTTTTCTTAAAGATACCACCAACTTCTCTTTCCTGCTTATTTATTGAGAAAACTTTCCTGCATCTGAGAGAAAAAGAACCTTTGATTTTCAGGAATCTGTATTCTTTAAGTTAAAGTCTGTTAAAATGTTCTCTTACGTTTAAAAAGCCTAAGCTCCTCACAGTAGTTTGTACAAACACTTCCTACAAAGATGTGTCTGAAATGATACGTACTATTGGGATAACCTGTGCGAAACTTCTTTTGTCTCTCAGTGTTAGCCGCTGGTTTCTGAAATTCAAACATGGCTGTACTATCCTGCCAGCCTGCTAAACTTTGTAGCATGACAAGATCCCCCCGCATTATTAACTTCACGCAACCACATCAGTGACATTGAATGTATATTTGATGGATGTTTGCCATGCAGTCCGTCAAGACACCTGGTTTGTTTGGCTTGTCTTTCGTTCCAGCATTGCCTTACCGAGGATGCTGGTTCTTGATGGGGTTTGCTCTCCTTGGAGGCTGATTGCAGAGTTGCCACTGACCTCCATGAGAAGGTGAAGTGTTTTTGCAAGAAGCCTCCGGTTAAGAGCAGTTATTCAGAGGAAGTAGGAAACCCTTTGCTGCCTCAGTACAACACAGGGATAAGTATGGAAGCATGGGGTTTATCTGAGGCTGGAGTTTGAAGAAGGTCATTAGTCTATCAGGTTTGTATGTTTTTAAAGCTTTTGGGAAAATATTTGAAATAGTAATCCTTGTAACTGGGGCTAAAAACTTAGATTCAACAATTTACTTAAGGACTGAGTTTCTCTAAGGGTGTGCTCACTTTGTGTACTTAGTATTTTATGGCCCCAGCCTCTGGCAGATGCCTGTCTATCAAAGGCACTGTGGATCTATGGCCAGATTTAGGAAAGAGATTCAGATATGCTGTACCCATGAACCAGCATCACCAATGTCTCACTTAAAACATACAGAGGGAATAACTTCATGAGCATTTTAAGAAATGTGGCCTTAAAGCTGTTGGACTTCATTCTGAACCTTTGTTTTGCATTTTGTAACCAGTGAACAGTAATGAGCTTTTCACTCCTGCTGGTAGTTGTGAATAGGATAAATGATCTCCCAAAGATGCCTGTTGACAAATTCCTATTTTTAGCTTCTGCTTCTTTTGCCTGCCTGCCTGGAAATTTTACAAGAGTGCCCACCGCCTTGGTATCTAAAAACTTTAGTCTTTTAACTGTCTCCTTTGGCCTCTGGTATTAGCTTTTGGGTTAGAGTTACGTCTGGGGATAAATATAAAGCTAGTTTACACAAAGAGTAAATATTGGTCCACGCCTCCTCTTTCCAAGGCTTAGGCAGAGGTGTCGGCTATATGGGATGAACCCATCTGGCAGTTCTTAATGTTGATTTGACTATTTCTTGCTTTTTTATTGTGCAAAATTTAATTATGTAGCATTTATTTGTCATACAGGAAACTACTTTCAAGAATATCTTTAATACTACTCCTAGATCTACTCTATGAAACTTAGACCTGAATTGTAATGCTAAACATTTATAATGTAAGCTCTGTATAAGAAATTCTGAGTTAATAATAATAATAATAACAATACCACCACCACCACCACCACTTTTCATTTCACTTAATTGTTACAAGCATATCCTTTACTGGCATGACATTACAGATCAGGCTAAATGTTAAAAAAATGAAAATGCAAAGCTAAAATGCTGTTATTAGCCTACATTTTAGTGCCAATATATTTTCAAACAAGCTTTACGGCTTTGGTAATGGAAAACAGTCTTTCTGTTCTCAACTCTGCCTTAAGGCCTTAAATTCAGCCCAGGCTGATGTGACCAAAAGCCATCACCCATTCAACTGCTCTGTGATCAGCTACAAAATTTAGAGCTGTAGAGGTCAACTGTTTGGCTGTCTGTCATAATTGGCATCTGTGTTGAAAGTCTTAAAAACAACTTCAAAGAGGGAGCTACGGGTACTGAATACAAAAGCTCTCTCAGCCCCAGAGTCATCACTCACGCTTATATAGCTGTCTGTCTGTCTCCGTAACGTGCATCAGATTTTTTTACAGTGGTTGTATGACATCTGGCTGCCTAATCTGGGATTAGGCAGAAGCGGTTATTCACTTCTAAGTCCTGAAGAGGCACAGGTTGGGGAGCTGAGGGTTTGAGAAGGGCTCCTGTGGAGACTACATCTCCCAAGAGGTCGCAACTGGAGGTAAAGCAAAGCCTGTGTCTGCAGGGGCATACAAATAAGCAGCACATAAGCAGCTTGGGAGAGACAAACTTCTTGTGGGTCACCCAAAACAGTACAAGAAATAGCCAAAATGTTCTAGTAAGACTTTGAATATGATTTCTCAGGAGGTCTCAGGGGAAAACCTAGTCAGCCTCATTTTACAGATTTTTTTTTTAAATTTTTTTTTTTTTAAATGAGGTATGGGATAAAGTAAAATACTTCAGTGTCTTCCATTGCAATAGAAAAAAGAAGGGCCTCTGAGGAGTTACTCTCTGCTTTCTCTGTTTTCAGTATTATTGATCATAAGCAAATGTTAAAAATCAATATGTTGACAGAATGGGCAGGAGCAGATTTTGAACTTGACTATTGGGAATTTTTTCCTTGAACGCTTCTCTTACAGAAAAAAGAAAATGATCAAGTGGTATAAAAGTTTTCAAAATCTGATGGATATGCAAGTTAGTAGATGAACTGTATAAAAATCTTTTTACGCTTTGTAGATCAGGGATTTCTCTTTGAGAAAAGAATACATAATAATACTTTTATTTTATGTTTTCTTCAAGTCGTTTCAGTATGAGACTGAGAAAAATACACACGGAAAAACTAGAATATTAGAAAAGTGATACCTGAGGTGTTTAATTAGCTTTCATCCTGGAGTGCTCTTTTTTATGTATAGGAGATCTGAACTGAATTTCTTGTATTAAAATACTCCCCGTATTGAAAAATGCAGCCTGCTGAGTAAAAAGACCCTTCTGACATGTACAGAACTTCTGAAGTTCCTTTTGCATGTAGTTTGGGCATATTTAGACCTTTCCTCTGAACATATTGAACAAATAGGTAACTTCATCAATGATGGGAGGTGATAATACTTTAAATGAATCGTGCAGAGCTACCACAGCTACTTCTTAGCCAGGTGTGTGGGCAGTTGTGTCTCTGAAGCCAGTATTCACCAAGGGAGAGAAAAGTGGCAAGGCTTGTAATGTTTGATGGCATCGCTTAAAAAACGAGACTCGCTTTCTTCATTGCCTTTGAATCCCTATCATACTGTCTCTGTCAATTATCATGGCTCACATTTTCCTTGTGGAGAAAAAGAAAAATCCATCCAAGGAAGGAAGGTGATCCTTTCCCAATACATTTCAGGTCATTTTGACACATTTGAGAGCTGGTAAAGAACAAATTTCATTTACTGGGTTGATGGGCTGGGATATAACAGCTGCTAGTTGGAAACAACTGGCTTACTTTTCAGATATCCAAGCATAATCAACTTAAAAATACAACCTGTTGCAGTTCCTTTGACTGGACATCCATGTAGGCTGGCCAGAAGAGCTGGTGCCTGAAGCCACAGGGCAGACAACCTTGTCTCTGGTTTCCCAGGCAGGATGTCACAGCTCAGTCATAAAATCATGGCTAATTAAAAAAAAAAAAAAAAAAGAAAAATTGAACAAAAAATCCTCAGCTCTGAGTTTCTAACCCAAAATCAGTACCCAAGGCACTGCAGGAACAGGTCCTTGCCCTGACTCTGTTTTTCTTCCCCTGCACCCTCTGGCATTGGTTTCTGGCTTGTGTTAACCTCCGTGTAGCTGAGTTGTTGACAGCTCCTGGTTTTTAAAGACAGATCAGAGACTCTGCAACTTCCTACTGTCTCAATTTGGTACTTTAAGGGCAGGATTGGGCTAGTCCCTGCTTCTGTATGAGGTCAGGCTGAGGAAGATGCTAGTATTTCCTCTCATTTTCCCTGAAATAGATAAAACCCTTGTTCTGCTAGTGACAAAAAAAGGTCTAGCAAATTCACTGCCTGCCTTCTGCTCACTCGCCTGAAGGGAATGCCTTTAATAGTTCATCTGGCAGCTATAGCATACCCTTTTTCACAGCACGTGCGCCCAAAAAAGGTGCTACTCAGCCCTGTGCGCATGCATCGAGTCCTTGAAAGAAAGGAAATTTTCTTTTTTTCAGCTTGCTGAGGGTTTGCCAGCAAGCAAAACCTGGTGAGGTTTCTGCCCATTCGAGTATGAAATCTGATTTCTCTTAGCAGAAATGGTTGAAACGATGCAGCTGTTTTTAACAGGGAGAAGGGGAGCGAACAAGATTTTTTTTGCTTTTAGAATTGGAGTTTTGATTTTTCCTAATGGCATCGTAAACACATAGCTTCTCTTCTGGTGACTGAGGTGGTCTCCACACCAAACTAGTAAAACAAATTACATTTGTGACTAGGACAGGGCAGCTAGTAGTGTTGGTTCTGCATCTAAGAGCACACCCCATATAGGCTCTACCTTCTCTTCAAAATGTGTATGTACCACAGGGGAGGGGGGCGCGTGGGCTGCAGCTGAAGCTCACACTGCTTCCTTATTGTTCCTGTGATGGGGTTAAGAAAAGGCTCAGCTGGTAGTTTGCTAAGTTCAGGAGCAGAAGCAATGGACTAAGTGCTTCTGCATTTAACAAAAAGCAGAAGTCAATTATAGCACCACCCAGGAGCAAGGTTAATTGGGGCAGGAGAATCAGTGGCAGGTCTTCGCCAATTCTCCCCTTTGTTCAGCACAGTTATATATTGAGCTGTATATCTAGTTATATATTCATTATCCTGAATGTGGGCCATGCTGTGGAAGTAATCTACCTCGAGCCTGAGATTTAAGTGCAAACTCACATCTGAAAAATTCAAATACAGAAGACCTCCTAATTTTTACTGGGGATGTATTTTTGTTTATTTCCATGGTTGTATAACCCACACAAATGTGAGGGAGTTCTTTGTTCTCTCTATCAAGGGTGCTGTACATCTGCGCAATGCAGAACTACCTTGGCTCGTTGTACTGACATTGAGAAAACCAAGCGTTGCCTGCAGACTGAGTATGAGGAGCGCCGTCTGCCAAGAACGATGAGAGTTAAGTCATGAGGGCAGAAAAGTAAAGTTTTACGGTGGGCTTTTGGTTTGTCTGACTGAATTAGTTATAAGTCTTGCTGGCAAAGAAACCAGAGCAGCACAATAGATATCCCAGGCTTATAATGATCAATACTGCAAAGTGATAAAGCTAGTCCTGAAGCTGGGCGCTAGGAGCACTCAGGTCTTTTAGCTCTGCTCCTTACAGGAGGACACTGATTTCTTCGCTTTGTTAAAATCTGCTATGTCACTATGTATCTCCTTTGGAAATATATGAATCCTTATTATTATCATTATTACCGTGTCAGGTGCTGCAGAAACCTAGAAGAAAAACATGCCTGCTTTCCCAGGAAACGTTCGGTATCAGAATGAGAGGCAGCTGTCAGAGGCAGTCAGGAGATAAAGCAACACAAAGGAAGGGTGAAAGACTATTTATCAGCAGGAGAAATGGTGGTCTCAGCATACCAGGAATTTTTGAACCATTGAGTTTCATTGCTGGTGATGAAAAAGATGATTTTCCACTGCTAAGTTACAAAATTGCATTGACTTCAAAAGGAGATAACTTGTGCTTTGAAGCACAAATGCACAGAGACGACCTGGTGCAACACTAATACAGAGAGCTCCCTAAAGCCTACTTAGGTTGCAACTTGCTCTGGTTACCGCTTATTTATTTATGTAATGACAACTGACAGTTTTAGAAGTCTCAGACACAGTCATACATCACCACCATTGGTATGAAAACTTCCTATTGATATTAGGCTAATAAAAAAGAAAACCGATTGAGAGAGTGTGTGTACTTACTGGCTGCTGCTGGAACTGCTGAGCGTTGTGTCAAGCCAAAAGATGGTTGATCTTTGTAACGTGAATCTGAGGCTCTACTAACCTGTGCTTCCACTAGTTGCTTGCAGAAGTCAACATTAACACGTGTACTCCAGACAGAAGCCCAGAGTGCGATTTATTGCTGCGGTAATGCCACATTGTCCATTTGTAGCCAAGCTAATTCATATACCCGTAAGAGCTACCCAGGGCAGCTGCAAGGTGCCAGGCACCTACCTTACGGTAGATTGTCTGAGCAGACATTCACATGCCAGCCAAGGGACTTACTTTGGATGCTGGGTTGAGTTTCACATCATTTAACTGTGTCACACTGTAGGTATTGACCCCAGCCCCAGTCACCTCTGGGGTCACTATATGGCACCCTGGAGAAAGAGGCAGTTCTTGGGTACGGTATCTGTCAACTATTTTCAAAGTCACCTCTGAACAAGACAAAGCAGTTAGTTATCTCTGCGAACTATGAAGGAACCTCAACAATAAGCTCCGGCGTGGATATCAACAAAGTAGATACACGTATTTTTTTTATTTCCACATTAGATCTTGCCTGTGTGCTCAGAAGAGCCTTGGTGAGCAGCCTGAGTGAGAAGGACTGGCCAAGGTTGGCCACCCACGGGTGCTGGGCTCTCTCACGAGGACACTTGGCCTCGTGACAGGGACATTGACTATCCAGCTTGTTAGGATGGTGGAGGACATGAAGGAAGAGCCATCTGAGTCTCCTGTGATGACTTCTGGCATGGACAAAATGTATTTCTGGGCCCTTTTTAGTTTTTCTGTTCTGATCATGAACTGCAATTGACTGAGCTTGAAAAGACACTGGACTTGCTGGGGAATGCTTACTTCTACAAATGAAAGAAATGATGTCACATCCAAAGGACATATTTCGGATGCCCCCCTGGATCTCAGGCAGGACTTTTCCCCTTCAGGCACCGTCAGTGCTGCATGAAGGGGCATCATCTGAAGCAGGTGAGGAACTGTGTCCTCCAGCCTCTGGGCAGGCTGGGGCTGTTTTGCTTTGTCCTGCTCCAGGCAAGAGCAGAGATTGCTGAGGAGGTGACCTGTGCCCATGCGTCTGCTGGTGGCTGCACAACAACAGAGAAGCAGAAGGGAGAAGTGAACGCTGTGAGCTGCCCCATGCTCTCCCTGAAACACAGTGTCCATGAGCACGCAGGAGCCCTGCTCTGCCCCAGCCCTGACGAGGATGCCTGCATGCCCCAAGGGCAGGGAATTGCCCTTTAGCAAGGTGGTGTGCAAGTATATAACACGTAGAGGGAAAATAGTAGTTTAAGTACTTCCTTAATGGGACCTTCAATGAGCCCAGGGTGGAGGGAAATGCCAGGTTTGGCCTTTCCCTGTTGTGGTGTTTTTTATGCCACAAAATAACCCCAAATATGCCCTCCCCATAAGCAGGCATCACAGGCCAGCTGGCCCCTTGCCCCCTGCCAGTGGCAGTCCTGCTTCCTAACGAAGCCCTGTGCAAAAGTGCAGCGACGCAACCGGCTGCTTCTCTGCTGGGTGCACAGAGATGCTTAGGGGTGATGGAAGAAAAGAAGCCGGAGCAGGAATAAATAAATCCAGACAGTCCTTAGCAAAAATGATGAAAAGGGGCACAGGGAGCTTCTGCACATCACCTGTGCCCTCTTCCCTGCAGCCCTGTCTCCTTGAAGCTGCAGGAGGCTTGGCTGGTTTGTGTGCTGCTCTGCTGCTCTTTGCTGAAGGGTGGCCTCCTCCAACGAGCAATCAGTCAATGGTAAATGATAAGGGAAGGCCGCTGAGGCTTCACTAACTGCGTTCATTACAAACGTTGTAATTGTAAAGATTTGCTATAATTCAGTTAGCTGCCCTAAAACCCTTGGCAAGCCACATTATTGAAATGATTATTGTTACAAGATTGTTGTAAATTGGAGTCAATCATCCAGACGTGAAATTGTCTTTTTTATATCTGTGTGGTAGGCAACAGTCTTCCTCCTTTTATTTCTTTAAATTAAAATCTCCTGGTTATTGTACCTGGAGTACCATATTGGACAATGGGATCCCTCCCCCAAAAAGCAATTAAAACTTCTCATCTCCTCAACAGAGGAGCACTGAGTCCTTCTAATCTGAGAGTTCACACAGTGACTCCCAGCAGGTTTTTTTGGTGCTGTAGAAAAACAGCTGTCAGGGATCGCATAGGTAGAGCTGACTCCACTTTGCAGTCCAGGTGGATTGGACCAGAATTTCTCCACCTGCACCCTGTGGGAATAGCTGCAAAGCAAGCAGACTGGCCAGGGAAGAACATATGTGGACATTTCCATATACATGCCAAATGAAGACATCACAGAAAAGTAATTCATAAATGTTGAAAGTTTCAACTGATCTTTACTGGTTATAAATTGATGAGCTGCTGTGACAGCTCTGCACAAGATGGCATGCTAATTATTTTCAGAAGAGGATCTCTGGATTTGAAGTGGTGTAGAAGCACAGGACTAGCCCATCTCTTGAGGCTCTGCAAATCGTGACTCCTGCCCAGTGTTCAGGCCTGATGTTTATTGCAGTCTGAGGAAATATGTGATCCTTGCTGTTGCTGCTGGTCCCATTGTGTCCCTCTGATGCTTGCATTGCCATGCAGGGGATCTTGTGCATATTTAGGACATTTCACTTCTGCTGGGCATAGGCAGGTGGATGGCTGGAGATATCCTGGCCATTACAAATGTCAGTTCAAGGATGAGAGTTGCTGTGCCTCCTAAAGGGATGACATTTTGTACGCTACATAAAATGGCTAATAGCTACCCCAGTTAGAACTTTTTCTGAGGACTAGGTGAGTAGCTGTGGCAGGCTTGGTATGAATATTCAAGGGGAGAAGTTCCTTTTACTTGATCAGAGGTGCAAATACATAAGCATCAGGTAACATATAGTCCAGCATAGTTGTTGGCAGTAGCTCCTTTAGTGTTTATGTGCCTTCCCTGAGGTGGGCTGCCAGCTCAGTCAAAAAGAAAAGCCGTCTCTGCTCTGGCTGAGCTGTCTGCCCCATAGGAGCAGGGGAGTGGGAAGAAAAGAGAACTTTATATCAGTGGGTGCCTCTTTAGACTGCATGGCTAGTTTCCTGTCTAAACAAGGATAGGTGTCTTTAATCCTGGGTTTGCACCTTTGGAGCAAAAAGAATTGGTCCTTATGCCTCTTGTGGCTCCCTTGTCAAGTGATAGCACCTGGTGCTGCTGTGGAAACTGGCACTTCATCTGTTCCTTGCAAACCCCCTAAAATTCTTCCTCTGATAAGCAAAGGCTCATGTTGTTTTGGAGCTGAAAGCATAGCTGGATCCCAGCAGCCGTGAAGAAAACAGTGGGAAAAGGGGCTGAATGTGGCTGCCTTATGCTCTCAGCAGCAGAGGGATTTTCTTGCTGCTTCCTGTCCCCTGTGGGCGCAAAACTGCCCAGAGTCTCCTTTTATCTCTGCCTGGTGCAGAGAAACCATGCAGGGCAGGAAAGCCTGGAGTGGGAGAAGGGGAAAACCCCAGTGCTTCTGGTCTGGGTGTTATGTGGTCTGCCATCCTTGGCTGGTAGGACAGCAAGGTGCTCCTCCAGGGATCACCCCACTGCTCTTCCCAAGTAGAAGACCTCCCCCCTCTAGGTGGAGCAGCACTGAGGGGATACGCTTTGCCCATTTCTCTCCCCTGTGGAGCAAAGGGATTGTATTTTGGGGGGCACCCCCCCACCTCTTCTATTGCTGGCTGACAGAAAGCACAGATTGCCCCTACAACCTGTCTCCACACCCCACCAGCTAGAGGATGGGTGGCTGTGACAGACAGGCCAGTGACTCCTTTTGGACATTTTTTTACTTCCCTTTATTGTCCCTGGATACATGCTGTCACCATGCACTATGCTGTGCTGCATTAGTGGCACACAACCTGCCAGACGAGGGAGAGCTTCAACCTTAATTGTTTGGCTTTGACTCTTCCCTGCTCTCAGCGCCATTCAGAAAAGTTTGTTGGTGTGTGATTCTCTAGGGTCCTTCAAACCACTGTGGCTTTCATGAGCATCACTCAAATACTGCTTGCCATGCCTCTTCTGTCTCACACAGAAGAAGCAGGTGACATGACTGTGGGGGCAATGAAAGATACTGAGAAAAAATTCACTGGAAAATAAATTATTTTCTTCCTAAACAGAAAAGGTGTCATAACTTCAGGGAGGAAATACTAGATCAGGTCTATGGGTGCTACTCCTACCTAGAGCCCAGGAGTCAGTTGTGGAATTTTAATCATATGAGCCCATGCAATAATAAGTGTATTTTTCTTTTTACTTGAAATTTCTGTATTCAGCTGAAACTGATGCTATTGTTGTATCAATGAGATCAAATACCCTAAGTCCAACCCATTACCTCCCCTGGGGAGAAAGAAACGTAAATGTCTTGCAGATGAATTTGAGGTAAAGCTAAAAACGAAAAGTTGCTAATTTCAAAGCAGGCAGTGAGAGTGCTGGTCAAATTGAGAGCCTGATGCATTACTGAGTGGAATATAAAGTACTTCTTTTGGTGGTTTTTTGTTTGGTTTTTTTTTTAATTCTGAATCAAAAGGTTTTAAAGGCATTTAAATAAACCCGAAGTGATATGATTAGTACAAGCCCATAAGAAGTGATCAAATTAGTACGTCCAGTGCTATGGCTACATAATGGAAGCCTTCAGTTTCTATTAATTACATGTTTGAAAATCTGGATTAAACAACCAAACTAATAAGTAAAAACACCGATGTAATATCCAAAGGACAACGGCACTGTCACTCTGTATAGCAGAGCACCAATTCAGTGCTTAATTGATACAAGACCTGTAATAACATGGACTATGTTTAATTAATAAGACTCCTAACTGGTCATGAAACTTTTAAGAGCTCTTGGTGCTGTAAAATTGTTGTAGTTTACATCCAGCGTGCTACAAAGGCTCAGATCTCTGCAGGCCACGTGTGATGTTGGGTTAGTAACCATATGCAGGCAAAGGCTTCACCGTGCTGCTGGCTTTTGTCTCCTGGGGAGGTGAGCCTTCACGGCTTGCGGACGAAGGGCTGGAGCCCGATGAACCTTGTTCGTGGAGAAAGACTCACATGCCATGGGGACTGCTTATGCAAGACAGAGCAACTGGGTTGTCACTGAAAAGAGGTGAAGAAATACCTGTGTTAAAACTAAGGCATGAGTGATCCTTTGTAACGTTGATTAGGAAGCGCTTCTGAATTTTGGCTGATGGTTTGTGCTCCCTTTAATGTGAGTGTTGCCCTGGCTCTGAGGGATGCTGCACGATGGGTTGCGAGGCGTGGGGCTTTCCTCCCCAGACATCCTACTCTGAGGAGGAAGGTTAACAGATGGAGGTGAACTTCACTGCATACAGGCAGCACATGTTTATCAGCATACCACAAAAGCAAAACTCATATTTGAAGGAGTTCTACCATCCCTCTAGTTAAAAAGACTGGAATTCATCTTGGGTTTTGCTTTCCCCTAAGATGAGTAGGGCAAAATGTGGAAAGCCTGGGCAGTCAAGGTGAAGCAGCTGAAATACTTGGTGGTGTGGCTTCTTGGCCATTAGCTCCCACTCTTCCTCTTTATTGCTGACTCCAGCAAGCACTCACAGACTGATGGTCTTGAGAGGGGGGTCTTTTGGCATTTTATAGACTTTCCAGGCAGAAGCTTTCTATATTAAAGGAACAATGTTCACTTTAATGTTTCAGCCATATGCCAGAATTTATCATCCTTCCCATTTAAAGCAGTTCATCTAAATTTGATCCCAGTCTTGTGCAATAAAAAAATATAATTAAAGGTGAATGTAAAAATTATTGAACAAATAGAATAAAAGGGCAATTAAAATAATCAGAGTGAGAGGTTATAAAAATGCAAGAAACTAATGCTAGCAATAGCCTGTTAAACTATTCCTACAGCAAATATATTTAATCATGCAGATGCCATACTTTTTTTACCTCTTGCACAGACCTACATGAAATACTGTTAAATCAGGGATACATTCTGGGTATTTTTTCTCTAATACTTCCTAAGATTCACAGGAAGGATAATATTAGCACAGGGTTCTCTTCTTTTTCTTAAAATTGGTATACTCAGGGTAGCAGTGCCCTTGATGAAGAGGACATCTTGTCTGACATTTCTTCATGGATTTTTTTTTTCCCCCCAATGAATATATCTAATCCCTTTTTGTAAAGCTCATGTAAGTTTTAGGCACCGTAAAAAAGGACTCCAAAGCTTAATTCTGTGAACTACCAACTCTGGTTTTCTATATGAACCTGCTACCTGCAAGTTTCACTTGGTGCCCTCTCTGGTCTTAAAGGAGACAGTGGCAATCATTCTCTTTTTCCCTTTCTAGTTCCTGCCTGTTCACAAAAAACATTTGCAGAAGAGCAGTCAAGTCAAATTGAGTACTCTGCATGAGGTCATCCTTCATCATAAGATTAATGGGAAAAATGTTCTAGGGAAAATGCCTGGCCATCTGTAACGCTAGCACCAGAGAGATGCTGTAGCCAGAGACTGTGTTATATGGTGACCAGGGGACTTCGGAGGAGGTGGAGTTGTACAACTGGTTCTTGGAAGAGAGTTAGCTTCAAACTGCAAAGCCAATGTGAAGAGAAAGCCTCCATAACCATATTAATAAGTTTGAAACCATACTAATCAGAAAGTATTTTAACAACCAAACTTGACAAATAAAAATATTTGTTATCAAGACCTCATGAACCTGAAAATACCAGATCCAGTATGTTGTGTAACTTGAGAGAAGCATTTAATCTGAGCTACATTTTTCTTTGCACCAGATTGTTAATCTAAAATGTAATGTCATTAGCAGATGTGTTGTAGTGAATCTTCTGAGTCTTGTGGCTGTGATCAAAGGTGGAGCAGGCTGTGAATGGTGATTAATGAAGATACCGACTATTTTTTCAGTGAGCTAAAGCTGAGAATTTGTTTTTAATCCTTTATAAAGGCAAAATCAAGCAGCAGCTAAGCCAGGCAACAAATAAGCAGACACTTCTTTGTGTGTATGAGATACAGCAAATAATAGGATAAAAGCTACTTGTGGATTTAGTGGTGTTTGTTACTTAACACCTACACGTTCTCTAATGGCAGTTGCTGCTGCTCCGTTAATGCACTTGACTGGTTTGGTTCACTGGCTCGTGGCTTTGCTTTGCGGAAACATTCAAAAGCTTGCTGATGAAAGGAGTGCATCAGAGTGAAGCTGAAGATGGGCCGGAGGTTTTAAAGCTAACTCAAAATCTCCTAGTTGTAGGAGGGTGGCTAAAGTCTCTGATTTTCCAGAGTTGCTTTCTGGCTTGCTGTACAGGTGCTTAGTAGTCAAAAGCCCTTGGAGTGGTTTGTGCCGTTCGGTGGCTACGTCCAAGACGATAACCTCTGCTGTGTAGCAAAGGTCTGTGCCTTCATGGTAAGGGCCATCAAGAAGATTGTCGTTAGCTGCGGTGGTTCCTGGGAGCTATGGATTTTCTCTCCTGCTGTGACCCCTCAGAGGAGCGGGGCAGGGTTGGTGGGTGCTCTTGGCTGGAGGCTGCCAGGGTGGGGGAGGACTGCAACGCTGTGCTCGTTCCAGGCTCTGAAATAGCCCTTAGTGGCCCCACCACTGACCAGCCCTGCTCACTCTGCTTTTTCTGAGCTGTGCTTCAGTCAGCTCTGGGGTCAGGGGCCTCTCTTGATAACAACCTTGAATAAATAGGAATTTCTCTCCTGTCATAGCTATGTTTGGCATAGCAATTATTTGCTTGAGAAGGGACCACTGCTGAGGGAACAGCATCTCCCTCCTTTTGATCCTTCTCTGTAACGTCCATGTTAAAGATGTGACACAAATGCTGGTTTTGGAAGAAAGCTCTGGCTAAAATCCTGGCCCCACTGATGTCAATGGCAGCATTCCCACAGACTTCAAAGGGGCCAGAGTCTTGTCCTTTATCCTTCTGTTCCCAGCCTTTTCATACTAGAGAGGATGTTTGCTCAAACCAACAAATGCAATGTATGTATGATCCTAATGCAGAAAAAAAGCAATGTTAAGAAAGACTGCAGTGGTTTGGGTGTCCCTGGAGATACGAGAGTTGGGGGTTTCTCTCAGGAGTAGGGCCAGCCAGCTTTCCAAACACAGGCTATTGGGGAGGCTCAGCTAATAGTGTGATGATAAAAGCAGAGAAATAGCAAAGAGAAATGTCCCAAAGCTTGGGGGTATTAGAAAATGCAATAATAAACTCAACTTGTGTCTGCCAGAAATCAGACTGACACAATTTAGGAGTAAATATGCTGGCGATTCCCCACCGCCCCCGCTTCCCTTTTTTATCTTCTTTGATTTTTCCAGCTGGCTCATCTAGTTGAAATTTGAACTGAGTCTGACTTCAAGTTCCTTTCAGGATTTTGTGGAATATTTTATATAGTAATATGTCTGTGTGACGTCATTGCAAGATTGTGAAATCTCTAAACCACCGCTTGTCCTTGCAGCCACAATGAAAACATAAATTATAACAGTGCCCCATCACCCCTTTAATGGTTGCAGCACAACTCCCACTTGTGGTCTCCATGACTTGGGAGAGAATTATATGCACTGGCTGAATTTTTTAGCAGATATAATACCAGAACAATTTTGGGAATTTGGGGTGAGGGGAGCATAGTATGAAAGCAAAAATGACTAACAGCTAAAAAAATGCAGTATGCTAGCAAATATTAATAAGTCCTTACTAGAGATGGATTTGAATAAAAACTTTGACTACACCACACCATGATGTATGGTGGGAGTTGGGAGTCCAAGCCCATATCAGCCATCATGTCAACCCGTCCCTCTGTAAAAGATTGAACCAAACCCACAAAGCTCAAGAACTGTCAGTTAAAAGGCCCATCAGACAATGAGACCAAAATAGTGTAACCTGCATGAAAAAAGACTCCTTTGTTTTGAAGCATGTAAAGACAAAGACAGTCAAGGAAATGTATTGCAGAGGTGGTTTATTGCCTTTTCAGATAATTTCTGTGGAGTGTATTTTATGAGCTTTGGCCACATTTTTACATTACTGGTGAATAAAGCTCTCATTGTTCAAAGGGAGTCATCTGGTGACTCATGAATTTCTTCAAATGTGGCTTAAAAAAACCCTCATGTGATATTGAGAATGTTACTATATATATAGCCATAGGCCTACAGAAAAATGAGCCCCTTCGTAGCTTGATCAGTTACTGAACTGGGGAGTCTCAGACAATTCAAGATTGATAGACACAGGGAAGAAGCAAGAATATAGCATCATCTCTGCTCCTCGTGGTAAATAAATCTCTTTGATTTTGTGTCACAAATGCTGATTCTGTATTTCCAACTCAGGACTTCTCTCTGGAAGTATGAGTTGAATTTAAAGTGAGTCTAAGTTATTTTTTAATGAATGTCTGCTTTCTCCCTCCTTGAGTGAATGCAAGTGCAGGCATGCCTTGCACAGAGCTAACTGATAACAGGGAAGTCAAAAGGATGCTGAGCTGGGCAAACAACTGCTTTACATGATTTACCTAATTTTCTAGGTCAATTTGGAAGAAGCCAGTCTTTCAAACCAATCTTCTCTAGCAGCTTCACAGTTGTGTGCCCAGGAGGCTCCTGGGTGTGCTGGCTGCCTGCAGCCCAAGCAGCATGATGCTTTTGAGGGAAAGTGCCCTTCCTAGCTGGGTGAGGGACTACAGTCCAGAGCTGCAGCTGGAGTTATTTTCAACAAGTTGATCCTAGTGCAGAAGCGCACCAAACCACTTTATAAACCAGCTGTGGCTTAACTTCTATTCTTTAAAAATTTCCATTGTACTGTTGAACCTATGTATTTGCAAAAACATTAAAAAACCCCAAGCAGTCTCACCACTGCCCAGAGGAGAGTCTGGTCATCTTGTAGATCAGATTTTGCCATATCTAACCAAAACTGTGCCTAGTGCACATGTGGCAGAACTACCTGGATGTCAACTACTGGATCTCTCTATTTTTCCTCCTCTAGCCTGCTGTTTCATCATCTAGTATGTCATGGGCATTTTAGAAATACAGTACACCATCCTCTGGTAAAAACTGGTTGAAGTAGAGCAGAGCATAGATCCATGTCAATGTCTACTAAAAGTGGTTGGTAAAGATATTTTCGTAAAATGTTTTCAATTTGAGGAATATGTTTACATTCAGTATCGACAGCTGGGAAATGCTCCCTGCCTGGGGAAGTAAAGAATGGACCAGTTTGTGGAAATCTGAACCTGTGTTTATGAATGAGAGCTTGAGACTGGGATGTTATACCCATGATAATACAGCGGGGACACATTGCTACTGTGACAGACTGTGCCAAAGGACATGGCCTTTTAGTGTGTTTCCTACCCCTACATACCTGTGGAGCATCAAGTTCTCCAGGTGCTGCCTTGTTGACTGCTAGACTTTGAACCAGGGCTCTTGGGAGCCAAGACCTGTGTGAGAGCCAAGGGCAGCGCTCCTCTGTACCTGCTGGGAAACACTTATCCATTTTGCATAACAGGACAGAGACCATGTAAGAGGTATTTACGGCTGGTTTGCATGCCTTGGTCTGAAATGAGGTCTGGACAGAGCAGGTCCCCATGTCAGGAAACTTGAGAGCTGCATCCCCCTTGCAAGGAGCTTTGACATTACCACACATCCCACAACATCCCTCCTCTGGGAGGCTTTGCTGCTTTTCCTATTTGCATTCTACAGGTTTTGCTCCTGTAGGGCTGCATTCAGGCAGATGGTTACTGTGTGCCTGGAAGCACAAGTGAGGAACTGGAGAGGTGAGCTTATCCTATACCAGAGGAAAAAGATGCATCTTCTCTAGCAGCAGGGCCTTCAGGAAAACTTGGCATTGAAGAGCTTTTCCCTTTTCTGCAGAACACTGAAATATTAGGAGGAAAGAGGGAGGGCAGGCAATCTCATTATAATCCCTCCTTGCCTCAGAAACAGGGAGTCAGGAGACATCCGTAGGTGGTTCCTCTGGGAGCTGGATAAGGTGGTGTGTGCACTGACCACAAAGGCCTAAATAGCTGATTAAAATGTAGTTACAGACATTCAGGATGACCAGATTTTCAGAGGTGCTGAGAGCTCATAAATGCCTTTGAAGCCAATGGGATTTGTGAGACCGTGGTACCTTTGGAAGTTAAGCATTATAAAGCTGAGCCATGCCTTAATACAGATTCAAAAATATGTAAAAATGCTCACCTCATAACCTCAAGTACTGAGCAATTTTAAATGCAACATACTAAGAAAAGATAAAAATGAACACAGTGCACAATAACTTAACTTACAATATTTAGCAAAAATATTGGTATTTCTGTCCTAAACACTGCACCTCTAATGAGGACACAAAACTATGAGCAATTTACATCCAGATCAATGCATTGACTAGACAGCAAATCTCCAAATTACTCAAAGTTAGTGTATTTCTCCATGTAACCTTTCATATTATTAGCAGCAAACAGTGTCCTAGTTACTCATGTGAATGTAGCAACCGACTAGTCAATAGCTAAATATCCTTATAGGTCTGCCTGTGCTCTGTTAGAATATGTCTGATTGATAATCCTGCAAAGTTTCCTCCGTTTAAAAGGGCAATACTTGATCAAATCCTTCCCTGTTTAATGCCTGTATGTCAGCTTTTCCCAGTGCCTGTGTGCTGTCTGTAGCCCTGTGTCCTCTAAACTGGGGTGCTGGGAGCACCCCCATGCCCTGTTCTGGTGGCTCCCCTGGCTCCAACCCAACACCACATCACTGCAAATTCCCAAAGTGAACATGAGTCCTTCTCCTTGGGGGTGCTTCCCTCTCCACAGTTGGGATAGCAGGGCCACAAGCCAGAAGGGAATTTGCTGTTTGTTTGCCGGGTGGATGTTCGGAGAGCCCCAAGGATACCTGCATGCGGGACATACCTGTCAGTCATTACTGGTAAGTCCTATTTTCACTTTCTCTGTGGCCACTACATACCTGTTTTACCCCCACATTATGCACCAAGAAGGAAGTCCTCTGTGCTCCATTGGTCAGTAAGGTCAATGAATAACCCATCTGGACACAATCCTAGCATGGCCCACTTTATGTAGGACATTGGAAGGAAAGGATCTGAAAGCTTAGCCTCCTGACTCTAGCCATTGAAGGACAGGGAACTTGTTACTGGTTCCCAGAATTATCTTTTTAAGATGTGAAAATTGAGTTTTCTCTTAAAATTTAACTTTTCCCCTGAGATGGACACTAGGGGTGGCTGAAATGCAGCCCTAACCATTTTATTTCAAAGAGATCACAGGAAGCATCAGGTGGCAGTGACTTTTCATGACTGATGATCTGAGCTACATTTTTCATTAATGTAACTCCTGGCCCCCAGCCCCAAGTGCTGGAGAGGAAACAACAAACCTCAAATCATTCTGCAGAGAGTACAGGGGATTACACAGTGGTAACATGGGAAAATGAAAACAAACTAAATCTTTATCCAGCTAAAATCCTGCCACAGTTCAGCTACAGATTTCATCGTTCTGACTAATGGGATTAAGACAGGCACCAAGGGGCTCCCATTCTCTGGTGTTGCTGCCTTATTCATTTAAGTGCTGGCCAGTTTCAAAGCCAGGGAGATCCCTGAAAGGGTGCAAGTACCAAGCGACAATTATTCTCCATTTTTTGATGAATGACTCTGAAGAAGTCTGACTTGGACACTTGTTGTTAGGGAGGTGAAGTCATCTACTATGGAAGTCTGCTCTGGGAAGTGATCTCCATGCTTGGCAGCATTCCCCTTTTTAGTTCCAGTTTGTGGCTTTTTCTCACTTTCCTTAGTTAAAGCTTCTGCTCGACTTCATTCAACCCCAAAAGCAATTCTGCTGTTTTTTACTGGCTAAGGAAATACTGGAACTCTGTTTCAGAGAATGATGATGTTAGTGTGCAGCAAGGGCCAGCAGCTCCCTGGGAGCAGAGAGGCACAGGGGTCTCCACCGGGGCCCCCAGGGTCTCACCAGCCAAGGCCCATCCTACCACCCCCAGCAAGGGAGCCGAGGAGAACATGAGATCACAGGCAGGCTCAACCAAGTTTCCAGATTACCACGCAAGCTCATGGTGATGGGGCAGGTCCAAGGTCAAACCAGGAATTCAGTCCACAGGTCAGATCCAGAGAATGCTAGGCAGGTCCACAAAGACAAGGGAGGTCCCAGGTCAACCTGGGAAGTCAGACCTTTGGGCAGGGCCTGCCAGGCAAAGATACGGTTGTGGCTACATATTAGAGTTTTTATGCATTGTAGATTTTAAATTCATAGAAACAAATAGCCAGTACTGTTTGAAAAGTAAATGTATTTCTTCCTCATTGGTGTATCCAGCTTACACCATGACATTGCTTGAGAGTCCTGGGTCAAGCTTTGCTGTGCTAGTCACAATGATAACTTGGGCCAAAGAGACACTCCTAGCCCCACAGACCTTAGGTAGGGACCTATGTTTATATGTGTAGTCTTATGGGGCAGGCACAAGGGTACCAGTGCTCTGATTTCCCTGAGATGCTCAGCAGTGTATAGTACTACAAAGCAGAAAAACGTGAGAGACAGAAAATTGCCCTATCTAATTTAGCTGGGACATGTACAATCTCTTCAAAGAAGAGATTTAGTCTATTAGATTCATCTGTAGTTTTGCTCCAGCCACTCAGCTGTAAGGGGGTTAAGCTGGAAGCAAACAGTGATTTAATTTTATGACCAGACTGAAAATACAAATAAATCTACTGCTCCTGTGTGCTAACTGTAATGCATGCCCAAGTGCAGGATGCTTTAATTGGGTATAATAGCTCCAGGTCTGGACTTACATACTGCACATCAGATCACTCCTTTTAAACCATAAAGTGCTATTCAAATAATTATTTTATTAGCATCATCATCTTTCTATATGGAAATGTGGAGCATATGGCAAGCTCAACAGATGCCTATAGCCACCATCCAGATAACGTTATTAAAAACAAAAAAAGAAAAGCCATTACATTTTTGGCATATTGGCTGAGAACACTCAGGAGGCTGAACTGGAGACTGCTGTCATATTTGTCATCCTGCTGATTGCCTAATGTGAAACACAGAAGGCCAGTGAAGTGTGAGAAAAGCGAGACATTGTGGAGGACCAAAGCCTGAGCACTGGGACTAAGAAATTACAAGCAGTGACCTACAGTAAATATGTAACAAAAGTGCAGAAACCCAGCTTCTTTCTGCCAGGGGACAGGCTGCTGACTGGGAACAAAGCTTCAGATTTCTCTGAGTGATTAGAAACTCGCAGTGCCGTGGATGCCATGTCCTAAAAGTCCTGGAGGAAGAATATGGGCAATGCGGCTGCCAGCTGATTCATGGGGAGCAGCTGCAGAGAAAATGCCTCTTCCTGCCCTCCCAGATGGATGAAAACTCTCATGAAAGGGCCCCTGCAAAGGAGGGTTGGGCTTCAGCCTCCAAGCAGATTTGTGCAGAGATACTGTAAGTCCCCAGATGGAAAAAAACTTCCTGAATATCCTGTCCAAAGGCAAGGCTGCTTCTCCTCCCTGTGAGAAGTGGTCAGGGTAATGCAGGGCCCTGGGGAGCGAGGCTTTCTGCTCTCCTAGAACAGGACCTGGTGCCTGCATCTGCTGCTTTAAAATTGCTGTTAGGCTAGGCTTTTCTGAGTGAGAAAGTTTCCTCTTGTTCCAAAGGTGGGGAGAAAGGAAGGGAAAAGAAGCTCAAGGTGGGGAATTACGTGTGAATGAATGTCCTTGAAACAGCAGAGGAGATGATTGAGCTAGGTGCTTATTTATTTATTCTTTTTTTTTGGTGAAGGTGTTAGAATGAGGACACTCTTGATTAGTTTTGCTGCTTTCTAATATCACTAAGCAGTGCTTTCTGACAAACAAAGTAACTATACGGAAATACCTTTTTTGCTATGGAAACACCATGGTGATTTACATCAGCTTAAGGAGTCCTGCCTCTGCAAGCTCTTCTTTGATTTCTAAGCAGCAATAAGATAAGTTTCTTGGGTTTTTTTTTGAATAGGGAATGCTCCTGGTACACAACACAGTGCTTCAGACACTGCCCTCTTTTCCCAGGATTTCTGGGTAGCCTGCTGGGTATTCAATGGCAACACGCAAGTAGCTGGGACTGAGGTGAGGCAGCTGGCTTCAGTTTTGACATGTGCATGCATTTTGTGGTTTTGACTCCATTTTGGTTGCAAACAATCAAAATTAAGGAGAGTTATGAAGGGGGTCTCAATTTTTCGTTCTCAGGAGAGCCACGTGAGTAAGAGAGAGGAGTATGTGCGTCTGTGAGAGAGAGAACATACTCCTAGTCCCATCTATTTCTCCCCCAAATTTGTGGAGAACTACTATGTGCCTCCTCTGTGACTGCTTTTGGGAGGCATAAGCAGGAGGCAAGGAAACAGAACGATTCAGATAATGGACTTTACTGAGCAAGCACTCAGGCACAGGGGTGGAGAGCTTACACAGCTTGTGTGGGGCTGCAGGCAAGTGGGATTGCTGGAGCGTGAAGCAGGACTGACCAGAGGCACCATCTCCATCGCAGACCCCATCAGGAACACCCGCGCTCGTAGACATGCACTGTAACTCACTGGGCCATGGTAAGTGACTGGTGAAGGAGATTGATTCATTGTTAATTTGCCTTTCCTCTGTCTAATAGCCCGTAAAACGTGTAGTTTAAAGATATACACCAGCTAATTAGGAGACATATTTTCTGGATGGGAATCACAGCTGCCTGATGTGAAATTTCTGCAATGAGTGAAAAAATGTGAGGGGTTTGTTTACACACTTCAGATGTCCAACTTCAGCTACACTGCCACAAATGGCTGAACTTGTGATATTCCTTCCTTCCTTCATAGTAAGGATTTCTCCAAGAACATGTAATGCTGCCTGTAATGTCATTAGGCTGCTCTTGAAGTATGGTTTGTGTGCACAAAAGCTTGACCATTTTTTTCAACACTAGCTGTTGTTTGAATAAAACATGTTGTTACACATCCCCTGCAAAATTTGTTCCTTGTCCTTAATATTTTGTCCCAGTGATGTTGCTAGTATGATTTCTAGAGCTCCTTCAGGTTTCCATAGGCTTTCTCACCCATAGATGAGGAATGATTTATTCTCCACTGCCTCAAATCTATCATTGGTTTTGGTGCATGTTCCCCTCCTCCTTTACAATACTTAAATGATTTGAAGATTGTTTTAAGGAGATCTCTAGCTGTTTACCTCTATGGCATTCATTATCAGCAGTTTATCACCTTACTGTACTTTTTTCCTACTTCTAGATGTGTACAAAATGTGAATAATTAATATTATTTTAAGTACACAATAAATACATATTACAGAGATAAATATAAATAGAATTACTCGTACAACATATATTCATTATTGCATGCTATATAATGTTAGTGTATGCAATAATATATAGTATATACACTATGCAGTTGACTGTATTCTGTGCAGCATACAGAACTTTCAATCTAACAAAACCAGAAAAGTAGCTTCAATGAACTATATGAGAACCCTACTTTGAACTTAATTTTTCCTTTTTCATGGTTGCATTTCTGAAGCTGCAATACTAGAAAGCCATGAAGAAGTCTTCATCATGAAAGATGACCTTTTTCAAGATACCAGATCCTGCGTGATATGTACTTTATCCATGGCTAAATGGCTTATGCCTCTATTAACACCTTTAGATTCAGAGCCTTCCCACTTGGTGCTAGCAGGGGAATATTTTGCCTTGCCTGATGTCAAAGTGCGCTATAGCACATTCCAGAAAATTCTAGAAAACTTGTGAAGAAAATGTATCATAGGTTTAGGACTTGTGAACCTTAAATGGTTTAGAAAACCTTTAGATAATGTTTGAGAAAGACGCAGGCTTACTCATTGCAAATATTGACTAGCTAAAGGACAAGGCTCAGCAAATAAGACTTGATAAAGTCAATTCAACTCTTCCTATTATGTGTAGATTAAGTGCTGCCTTCCCACTTTAAAGGGTTTTATTTTGCACCCAGTGAGTCCTTAAAGAAGGTTCCTCCACTCCTCTGGGATACTGAGAGAGGAGTTCAATTTGCAGCAGGGAGACGGTAACTTTTTTCACGAAAAAGCAAACTCTGGTGGGACAGAGGTTAGGACAAAAGGATACAATAAACCTCCACAAACAGATCAGAAGCTGGCGTGGAAATTTGAAGGGCCATATCAAACTTCTTTACTTGAATTAACAAGTTTATCAGCAAGTAATTACAGGTGTGAGGATGGAGACTCCACTAAGGCTGGTACAAAACTAAGCTCTGAAACAGAAAAGTTGGAGAGCTGTGTGAGTCCTTGAAGCTATTTAAGAAACAGAAGGTGGATCTTAATATCCATATTCAAGGATTAATCATCTTCAGTTGGTGCGAAAGATTCAAGTGAGAAAAAAAGGAAGCCTTCAGTCCTTCTGGTGAGGAGATAATTGGGTGGTTGTAACATTGCAGTGACAGCAATGAAGCTTCATGCTCTTCAGGGCCTTGGTAGATGGCACAGCTGTGCCAGCAGGACAGTCCCGTGCATGTTCTGTAGGTGGTTATGCCATTTCCAGGATATGCAGCATAACTGCTCTTTCACAGGCATGTTTTCACTGACATGGTTTCCAAGGTAGTAGCTCATTTTTTACCTAACAACAGGAGTCAGAAGACAATTGCTGCTTTAGTAAATAGCAGAATATAATTTAGTTGATTATCTTAAAAAAAAAAAAAAGGCAAACAAAACTTGGTAGACCAGTGATTCCACAAAATATGAATGTGGGCAGGAAAGTATGTGTTGATAGCACTGTGATCACAAGGAAAGAAGTCATGGTTAGCACAGAAAGGGGTGAACAGCATTTATAAACTCTCAGGCCTGGGACTAGTCAGTGGATCTACCCTGATTTACACCATCTGAGAACCTGGCCCATGATATATAACTGTAGTGGTTGCTGGTAGTTCTGTGAGTGAAGCTGAAATTCAGTTCAAGGTGACCAGGAAAAACTTGTCTATGTCAATAGAAAAAAATTGTCATAGAAATCAATGTAATTTTAGAAATAACTGAACTATTGTGCAGATCTAACCATATTCTTCAACTTTTTCCATTACCTTTGTGCTGTGAGGAAATCAGCTCTGGGAGTTCTATTTTGGTTCATCTTGACTTTTTCAGCCTGACCACTTAGTTATTTTATACCCTGCACCAGAAGTACATGGTGTTCATGGACATATTTGTTCTTCCCAGGGTTATTATATGGCGTGTGTAGAGGAATATAAACATAGAGGTTGTGGTGGCACAGTGATTCACCTCTTTCCTTTTTCTCCCAGCACATGCAAGAAGTGGGGGAGAGCCAGGGGTCCCCACACCATGCATCTGACCGAGCCCTGTCACAGAGCCTAGGGAGTAGGGAAAGGGCTACTTTACTTTCTACCTTCTTACTCTGCAAGCTCCCAAAGGCTGGCTCCCAACATAAGCAAAAGCATCTCCTGGTTAGTTCAAATATGTCAGCCACTTACGTCGGCTGAGAGCAGTGGAAGAAGAGCAGCCTGGCACTGATACGCATTTAGCCTGGGTATCACAGATACCCAAGGACACCAAAGGAGATGTCAGGCTATTCCAGTTCTGTGGCTGCCCTGTTAGCACAACTGTGTAATAAGGATATACCTAAATGCTTCAGACTTCTTTGTTTTTGTTTCAAGATGCAGATGGCCTAAGCAAAGAGTGGAGAATCAGATCTTCATTGCTAAGAAATAACTCTGCTACCCTTTTCTTAGTCCGGCAGCCAGGAGAATATGCTCTCTCATTTGTTGGTATTTGCTCTCAGGAGTGTCACTGGACTAAAGAAGAAGATGTACAACAGAGGATGATGCTATCAGGAATAATAATACAAGAATGTATATATGCAGGAGATTGTCATGTTATGTGATAAAAAAGCTCATCTCTGCACACACAAAAGAGCACAGAGGGACAATGGCAGGCAGGGGAACCTGAATTATACCCTGGCCCATCACAGCAGAGCCATCAGCCCATAAAAAGCTCATCTCCACGCACACAAACAGCACACACACTTGTGCACGTGGACGAAGGAGCACAGAGAGGCAACGGTGGGCAGGGGAACCGCAGTATCCCAGAGGAAAGGAGCTCCCACCACCACCATCATCCCACCCCAGCTGTGCCAGGAGAGCCGCAGCCCCATGGGCGGGGGGACATCCACCCATGGCATCAATGGAGAGGCTCTCTGGAGTGCCTTGCGGACCGAAGGGATCGCTGCCTGCATGGATATGGCACACATTATGGGATGCAAGGGAAGAACGTTTTAGGATTGCATAAGACAGTATGGGATGTTTCGGGAGGAGCCAAGTGTGGGGAAAGGGAGGGATCAGGGCAGTTTGGGGAGGAACAAGGGTGGGAGAACAGAAGGTTAAAGGGACAAAAAGGGTCAGCTGTGTGTGAACAGTGGCTGGTCAGTAAGCCTGTCCATGCCCTGCACCTGAACAGTAGAGTCTCTCCTGTCTCCCTATTAAGCTCCTTTTCAACTCTTGAGTGAGGGACTCTCTGTTCCCTGTACACATGTGTGTGTGTATGGGGGTCTGCGTGCCAGCAGCTGGGCTGGCCCGTGTGTCCATGGTGCCAATGACTGGAGCAAGCGTGGGGGGTTTATGTCAGCGTGTGATCTCTAGCTCTGTCTGCCTGTGCTGTCCTGTGTATATACACGTAGCGTATATGTGCCTTTGTGTGCCTGCTGAGAAAACATGCTCAGCCTCGCTACAGGTTGGACCTGGGGGCATGGAGCTGCAGTAGCCTCACCTCCGTGGGTCTACTGGGTTTGCTAACGCCCTAGCAAAGAGGGGTTTGGATGAACAGGTTATTTATAGACTGCAGTGGAGTGGAGGGGTGAACCAGGAAAATGATCTACATACTGCGATCCTAACAAGTCACAGAGGAGAAAGGTCTGCCGTTTGCCTTTCTTCAGGCCCCAGGGAGTCATAGACATGGTACCTCTGCCAGGCAAGACCTGAGCACTCAGGCTTCTCTCTCTGCCCTGTTTCCATTCCCCGACAGCGGAGCTGGCCTTTCTGTTAGTGACCCCAAACCGTGACTAGACCAGAGTGCCTTGAACTATTACTGGGAGCCTCTGCCTTGTCTCTGCTGTTGGCTTGGCATTTTTGAAGGCCCAGGACCACCCTCAGGGAAGACAAGCAGAGAGAGCTAGGTGGAACATAAGCTTCCTGAATCTGGGCCAGAGACAATGCTAATGACGTAAACATTTTTTTTTCTTGCTAAGGCACTCATCACAAAGACAAGCTTATCCTCCTGAATATGGAAGAATCATGCATTTTTTATTATGCATTTTCTGAACATGTATTTCCTGACTGTGCATGTTTACCCGTTTGTAAAATAATGTTTATCAGGAATGCCAATGGTGGTTGATTCGACCTTTCTATATAGCTGTCCATGTGCTGGAAGAGTAAAGGCACTAGCATGAGTGCATTGGTGAGCAAGCATGTGAATCTGCATCTAAAGTAAGGAAGGTAGGATGCATGCCTATAGGATTTCCTTTCATTTACTAGAGGTCAAGTGATGAAGAATTTGATGTCAGAGAGCAGGACCATTCTCTTTCACTCTACATAGCTGTGTCCTGAAGGTTTAGCCACTCAGAAAGGTGACTATGTTGAAGCATGCTGGACATGGTGAGAAAGCATGCTTGTCATTGCCTCCTGCAACATGCTTCTTTCTGCTTATTTCTATAGGATAATGTGTCCTAAGAGACAACAGAAACATGGGGACTTTTATTTTTTAAATTAAAGATCAGTGAAATAGTGTCAAGAAATAATTAAGGTTACAGAAGTCTGTGACTGGTTCCATCAAAGCAGGCATCCCCTTATGCAAGGAAGAATCACCTTCACCTACATACATTGATCAAGCAACCACGGGGTCCCAGACCCTCACAGAAGGCCTGGCCCCATACCTATGACCTTACTGCAAAGTCAGCTCCTGAATTTGTGATGTTCCCTTGCATCTATGGATGCAATTCTCTGAAGTAGAGCAGAAGACCCTATGTGACGATTCCCTGTGCATTGGTGGCCATGAAGCACTTGCAGAAGGTCAGAGGAGAGCAGCTGTGTTGCATGATGGGTCCTCTGTAACTGTAGTGGTTGAATTACACTAGAATCCCCCTGTAGCTTTCCTAATGTTACTTTTCACACTCAGCTTGTTGAAATAGGCTTGATATCTTAGTGTGTGTCAAGTGATACAAGTGCCTAAGACAGCCAGTGTATACAAAGGTCCAAATCCAGCAATATTGCAATGTTGCCCGTGTCTTTGCAGGAGAATGAATGTCCTCACAATTTCCATGGTGACAAGGCCTTGAAGAACCAGTTAGAAGGAAGAATAAAGACATTTGACTAACTTGACTGCTTGACTAACCTGATCTCCCTCTATGACAAGGTGACCTGCTTAGTGTATGAGGGAAAGGCTGTGGATGTTGTCTACCTGGACTTTAGTAAAGCCTCTGACACGGTTTCCCACAGCATTCTCCTGGAGAAACTGGCTGCTCATGGCTCTGATGGGCATACGCTTCACTGGGTAAAAAACTGACTGGATGGCTGAGCCCAAAGAGTTGTGGTGAATGGAGTTAAATCCAATTGGTGGCTGGTCACAAGTGGTGTTCCCCAGGGCTCAGTATTGGTGCCAGTTCTGTTTAATATCTTTATCAATGATCTGGACGAGGGGGTCGAGTGCACCCTCAGTAAGTTTGCAGATGACACCAAGCTGGGAGGAAGGGTTGATCTGCTTCAGGGTAGGAAGGCTCTACAGAGGGATCTGGACAGGCTGGATCGATGGGCCGAGGCCAACTGTATGAGGTTCAACAAGGCCAAGTGCCGGGTCCTGCACTTGGGTCACAGCAACCCCATGCAGCGCCACGGGCTTGGGGAAGAGTGGCTGGAAAGCTGCCCGGCAGAGAAAGACCTGGGGGTGCTGGTCAACAGCCGGCTGAATATGAGCCGGCCTGTGCCCAGGTGGCCAAGAAGGCCAGCGGCATCCTGGCCTGTATCAGAAACAGTGTGGCCAGCAGGAGCAGGGAGGTGATTGTTCCCCTGTACCCGGCACTGGTGAGGCCGCCCCTCGAGTGCTGTGTTCAGTTTTGGGCCCCTCGCTACAGGAAAGACATGGAGGTGCTGGAGCTCATCAAAGAGCAACACAGCTGGTGAAGGGTCTAGAGCACAAGTCTTATGAGGAGCGGCTGAGGGAACTGGGGTTGTTTAGCCTGGAGAAAGGGAGACTGAGGGGAGACCTTACCACTCTCTACAACCACCTGAAAGGAGGTTGTAGTGAGGTTGGTGTCAGTCTCTTCTCCCAAGTAACAAGCGATAGGACGAGGGGAAATGGCCTCAAGTGGTGCCAGGGGAGGTTTAGATTGGACATTGGGAAAAATTTCTTCACTGAAATGGATGTCAAGCACTGGAACAGGCTGCCCAGGGAAGTGGTTGAGTCACCATCCCTGGAGGCATTTAAAAGACGTGTAGATGTGGTGCTTGGTGACATGGTTTAGTCGTGGACCTGGCAGTGCTAGGTTAATGGTTGGACTTGATGATCTTAAAGGTCTTTTCCAGCCTAACTGATTTTATGATTCTGTGATTCTACAATTTTTGCTTGTCAAATTGCAACATAATATTCACCAGAAAAAGAAGGTAACTCTAATACTTCTAAAATCTGTCTCTCTTTGTAAAGACATGTATATGCACATAAGTAAGGCTGAGACCTGAGCTCACTATGGGTTCCCTGATGCCTAATAAAGGTTGAGTTCATCCTGTCTCCTCCCCTGGCCCACATGTTTTCACAAAGCTTGTGGGAATGTTATGGCAGTAAGATCTGTCCAGTTCTGTCAAATGTGGTGGTGACTATGAAACAAGGGATTCAAAAGTAATTGGGGACAGAGGGGGCAGACACACAGGCAGCAAGCACGGTTACACAAGCTTAAAAATGAGGCTGAAAATAATTTACTGCTACAACAGTATATGACTCCTTAACATTGCAGACCCACATTCTACACGGTGGAGAGATCCTAGAGAAAGACAAGAATGAGACCCAACAGGAGTTACAAAACCTCTCTGAAGTACTAATGAGCTAAAGGAAAAATTAAGCCCAGAGAGCTTCTCTCTTCCTCCCCCTTCCGATCTTGTTTTGGTTTTGCTCTTTCATCTGAGCAGCATTTTTGAGAAAAATTAGTTTTTAACAAATCATGTTATTTGGAAAAACAATTAATATTGCAGGAATACAGTACATACAGTAGGCTCTAAACTCAAATTAATTAATTATCAAATAGTAAAAGTAGAGTTTTGTTGAAAAGAAAAGAGCCAGGCACCTGATATGTAGGTGTCTTATACTAGAATATGATAGTTTGTTGGCTCTCCCTGCTCACAGACCATGTGTTCTAAGTAGAAAAAATTGAATTATTTATTCCTGGATGACTTTTGACAGTTGTTCTGACAATAGACTACTCTGATGACTTATACCAACCAACTTTGGTGAAAAAATACACTGAATACACCAGGGAAATACAATTTTCTGTGTTACTTGCACACAGTGTTAGTAGAAAAACCATGCAGAAATCTTACCCTCCAACCACACTTACTGTCAGGGCCCTGTGGGTACTAATAGATTGATTTCCTAGCTGGCCTGCTGGGCAATCATAAGACCGGACCTGTGGATTGAGTTCCTCCATTGACCTTGAACCTTTCTCATTGCCATGAACTTGCCTGATGATCTGGACTCTTGGCTGGGCCTGGCCACCATCTCCAGGTTTGCTTTGTGGTGGGATGGGCCGAGGCTGGTAAGGGCCTGTGGGGACCCCTTATAACTCCATGCTTACTGTCCTGTAGGCTGTCTTGCTGTGCCCATTCTACTGTAGATAGTGGGTGGGCAGGAGACCAGCCCACAGTTTGCTTGAGTGGTGAACCAGCCTGACCCCAGAAAGTGTGGTCTCTTTCCCAGGAACACACCTACACCTCGGTCTCCTAACGCAGGCTGCCAGCAGCTGCAGATACATGTTCTGTGCAGCCCCAGGCAATTCTTTGGCAAGAAAAAAATCAAAGAGGGTGTATTGTGTGCTGCCTTTCTGTTACCCTTGTGCCAGTGGGCTTGCCCGGTTTGCTCTGTGGAACATTCCCATTCCTCTTCTCCTTCCTTTGGCTTCCATGGTGCAGGGTAGCGCAGTATGGGAAGCACTTTGACCTTGACCGTGTGAGCTGGTACCTTTGGCTGCTGCAGTTATAAACGCCCAATGAAGCTTTTGCGCCTTGGTTAGAGATCTAATATCTAGCTTGGATTGGATCATAGATGTTAGACTGGCAAAAAGTAATTAAACTATTTTTTAATTGGTGTCCTGCAATTCCATTAGGTTGATTCAAAATGGATATCCCATTTGGCAACAGCTATTTTTTAGCATAATGTGACCAGTACATGGAATAGTAAATATTTTGGCTTGACCCTGGTGCTAAGGCTGAGAACTAGGCAGTACAGGTCAGAAGTATAAGCTCTGGCGGTAATCAGCTGCCGGTCTGTCTTCCTAGAGGAAGCTATGACAGCCATTGGACACTGTCTGCCTTCGTCTTTTATCTGAGGATGCTCTGCAGTTGTTGCTCATCTTCAACTGCAGATTCAGGGAAAGACTCCTTTTCCTCTTTAAAATGTCCAGGGCTCCCACACAGTCTGGAAAGACAGAGAACCAGGCTTTCCTTCCAGAATTTAGTAGCCACATAGCATATCTGGATAGGCTGTCGATGTTTGCGGCTTCTTTTGGCAGATAGAAATTACAGTGGGGGTGTTGTTAAAGGACAAGTGTTATAGGTAGGTCTTGCTTTAACATCTCAGAATGGCATTGCTGCCCAGGCTGCCTGCAGACTGGAAGGTGTTGTGACATCTACTACATTTGTTTCCGTTGTCATGCCCTACTTAAATATATACAAAAGAACAGCCAAGCTGGGAATGACTCTCACAATTCCTGAAGCAGGGCTCTGTAACGGTTGGGTTGGCAATGCCTATGATTACATAGCCTGTCTACGAGCTGGTCCCTTTCCCCTTTCGGTTCACCCCAGGTTTTCAATTTCCTACTGACTTTAATGGGCTCACTTTCTTAGAATTTGTAAGATCTGGCCTTAAAATGACTTATGTTAATACATAATAATAATAATCAATAATATAGTTCACTGACCTGAAAGTTGATGCGGTTGCTATGGTTTTATGCAAAGGGCAGGGTGATCTCATTGCTATCTCTTTTAAAGTGATCAGCAGTACTTGATTAGTACTATACTTACAATATGAATATTTAGGAATGTCTGGAAAGAGACACAAAAGCATAAGCATGCAGAACAAAATGACAAAGCAGTCCCACCATGTCCTTTAATATAACTGAGCTCTCTGCAGATAACTGAAGCCTTTACAGAGTGTCTCCTGCCTTGAACAAAGTGATTACAAGGGGTCATGGTGCACAGCAAAGACAAAAGCAGCTGCAAACCACAATGGCACATCAAATATCTCCATGATCTTAGGACTTTCTTCATCAGATCATCATGTAATGAGGCAGGAGAAGCAGTATCACCTGCAGCTTTCAGAGGGATGGAGAAAAAGAATATTAATGTCACTGTTTCACACTGGAGAGACACAGATGGACAATCATCATGACAGGCTAGGAGAGCATTGCCAAAGCGAGTGAATATACTGCCTCTGATAACATTTCTGACAATTGTATGGAGTCCCTTCAAATCTGTACAAGGGACTGATACACACCAAAGGCTCACTGCAATTGTAAAAGTCGTTGGTAGGTAGCTGATGGGTGGGTTACAGATTACAACTGTGATCAGCATGTGGCTTCTCATGCCTTTTGGGGCTAAGAAAGGAATGTGCATTGCATGGGATTAAACTTTTAAGAACCTCAGACTTTAAATGAAGAAGTTCCCTGGCAGTGGACACTGTTATCTGGAGACTGAATTATGCAGTAAAATATCTCTTCTTGTTGACAGTTCTGAATACCAGAGACTCTTGTATGTCCTACTTCTGAATCCAGCTCTGAAGAGTGGCTGCAGAGGTGCAGCAGACTTACTCTGCACTCTGTGCAGTGGCAGATGCCTTCCATTTCCTACCTCTCACATGGTTCTTTCACTAAGACGTTATGTGGTCTATATATTGACAGAAGAGCTGTATTGCACACCTAGCACCCAATTTACTCTTCTTCTGGAAGGCTAAGTAAGGACCTTTATGTCAAAATAGACAGGAGTGTTTCAGCACAGAAGACCATATGGTTCACCAAAGCCTATTCCTGTAAGGTTTTAAAAATAATCAGCCACTTTTCTATTGCTCAGATCTAATTACTGACAACACCTTTCCAACCTCTTCCCTTGAAAAGTGTGTCTAGTGATCTTGCAGGCACTCTTTTTACACTTCCAGTGCTGACTTTGAATATTTCTTTTGCACTTTTTAAACAGACAGTCTGCCTACGCAGTGTAATGTGTTTCCTACCAGGGCAGGGAGTGTCAGGCTATGACCCCTTGTTCACAAATTAGATACTGTCTTAAACAGCTTACTGCATCAATCTGTTGCCCTTTTTCTCCTAGGGCTTCTTTACCTCTTGCAGTCTCTTTATTCACTAAGCCAGAGGCCACCTTAGGCAAATCTTTTTCCTTGAGTCATACTCTCTCAACCCAACACTAGCTGTGGTTTCCACCCTACCAATCCTTCCCTAATGAGTAAAGGTGGGGAGCTAAACACCACTTAGCTAGGTGCTTTGTGATCTTGTCAAACCTTGTGACAAGATAACTAACATGGTGTTATTTCGCACATCTATAGTATAGATTACATCTCAAAAATAAAGTTAAAATAGCTTGAAAAGTCTAATTTGAATCTCTCAGCATCAGAAAATTCAGCATGAAGACTGAATGCTATCCTTTCAAGAGTATACTAAATTCTACTTATGTATCCCTAGGTTTCAAAATATGAGTAGTAACATCCAATAGACCTTATCACATTGGCAATGAAGACAGGTGAAATTGTGCCCCATCTGAAGGTGCTGAAGGCAGGCTCGGTGGATATAAAATCACACAGTTTTGGCAAGACTGCCTGCTAATAATTTCCAGCAATCAGAGAATGAGAACTTATTAGTAAAAGGTTTTTTTGGTTTTAACTTATTTAAATTCACTGTATTATACAAAAGAGATTTGAGTGCCTTCATGGCATTAATTAAAAATGTTAGTAACTTCACAGAGACTGAACTTCAGAAAGCTCATTGCTTTGAAAGATTCTATCAGTGTAAAAATAAATTCTTTATACTTAAAATGGAAAGCATAATAAAATCCATAAGGATATTGCCTTGCCTAAGGCAATTGTGAGTGGTAATCTTCTGTTGATTCTGTTGGTGCCAGTATTTCACTTGGGGATTTAATGATAGGGAGTGGGAAGGAAATTATTTGTTTTATCCCAGAGGAGGTTTTGAGATACTTTTTTTTCCCTTTTGCAGAGTAGGGAAAGAAAACTGATATCCTGAAAGTTTTCAAGGACTGGTAATCTGAAAATTATGAAGCATTTAATTTTCAAGTACCTTTTAAGAGGAAATTAGTAGGAATTATTTAACAGAGGTGTTGCAAACTGGAAAAACTCCCAAAGTTCACATATTTAATTTTTGTGGTCTAAAACCTGTGAAAGGGAAATCACCTATTGAAAAAGGTGATTTATCAAAATTTGTCGATCAAAATCTAGGCCCAAATAATTTTTCACAGAATCACAGAATGGTCGAGGTTGGAAGGAACGTCTGGAGGTCAGCCAGTCCATCCCCCCTGCTCAAGCAGGGCCACCTGCAGCACATTGCCCAGGACTGCGTCCAGGTGGCTTTTGAACATCTCCAAGGATGGAGACTCCACAACCTCTCTGGGCAACCTGTGCCAGGGCTCAGTCACCCCCACAGCGAAAAAAGTGTTTCCTGATGTTCAGATGGAGCGTACTGTGTTTCAGTTTGTGCCCGCTGCCTCTGGTCCTGTCACTGGGCACCACTGAGAAGAGCCTGGCTCCACTTGCTTTGCACCCTCCCTTCAGGTATTTGTACGCATCAGTGAGATCCCTCCTGAACCTTCCCTTCTCCAGGCTGAGCAGTCCTGGCTCTCTCAGCCTTTCCTCACAGGCAAGATGCTCCAGTCCCTTCATCATCTTAGTGGTGGCCCTTTGCTGGACTCTCTCCAGTCTGTCCATGTCTCTCTTGTACTGGGGAGCCCAGAACTGGACCCAGCACTCTGGGTACGGCCTTGCCAGTGCTGAGTAGGGGGGAAGGATCACCTCCCTTGAACTGCTGGCATCACTCCTCCTAAGGCAGCCCAGGGTACCGTTAACCTTTCTTTGCGGCAAGGGAACATTGCTGTCTCATGTGCAACTTGGTGTCCATCAGGACCCCCACAAGGCCTTTTCTGCAAAGATGCTTTCCAGCAGGTCAGCCCCCAGTATGTACTGGTGCTTGACAATGTTCCTCCCCAGGTGCAGGACTTGGCATTTCCCCTTGTTGAACTTCATGAGGTTCCTGTCAGTCCATTTCTCCAGCCTGTCGAAGTCCCTCTGAATGGCAGCACGACCCTCTGGTGTATCAGCCACTCCTCCCAGTTTGGTCTCATCAGCAAACTTGCTGAGGGTACACTCTGTCCCATCATCCAGATCATCAACGAAGGTGCTGAAGGGGACTGGATCCAGTATTGACCCCTGGGGTACACCGCTAGTTACTGACCTCCATCTAGACTTCATGTCACTGATCATCACTCTCTGGCTGTTTTCAATCCACCTCTGTCTGCTCATCCATCGCATACTTCATCAGCTTCTCTTTGACTATCTTATGGGAGACAGTGTCAGAATCCTTAATGAAGTCTAGGCAGGCAATATCCTCTGCTCTCCCCTCATCTACCAAGCCAGACATTTTTGCTTTCTAAAAGTAGAGAAGTGCCAAATGTGAAAGGATAACAAAGATTGACATTGCATGATGAAAACTGAGATGTGTGGAGGGTATTTCTGAAGTCCAACAGTAGCCTTTAACATACTTCTATATACATAAGATATATTGTGTAAATATATACATGAAGTTTATATGCTAACTTAGTTATCTTGTCTGAAGACAAAAAAAGAACAAATGAACAACATAAATGAAATAGGTTTCGGGCTGACTGGCATAACCTGTTTTTGAGCTGTTCTTCACTGGATTCCTATCCCCTACATAAGACTTCATGCAGATCAGTTATGTTGTAGCTGGCCATCTGTAAAGCAGAGGTGATGCTTCTTCCTGTGCCTGTCCCTGCTATCCGGATGGCAAGCTGTGTGTAGGCCTGCTACCCCAGGTGGAATCCAGGTCATCCAGCTTCATCCTTCTGCAAGCTTGGTGTTTAGTCCAAATTTGTCTCCATCAAATGCCAGAGATCCCTCCCCCGAGTTCAGAGCTAGGTAACTCCAGCCTCTAGAGGAATGGTTGAGGCAGATAGCTGGACCACCCCTTGCTCTTCATGGGCAGTAGTGCTAGGTCACAAGCCTAATTTACCATGTTGAGTGGAGCAAAGAAAGGCAGACAACAGACACAGCAGCTTCTGGATGCGCTTTGAGATCTTCTAGATTGTCAGGGAGCTGTTTCTGGGATTGTGGGGAGCTCCCAGAAAACCTCTGAGGAAAGTCACGGTGTCAGCTGCTGCTGGGTAGGGAGAGCTAGAGGCGTCACGGACTCCTGGCAAGCCCCGGCAGCGTCTAATGAGCTCTGTCAGGTGTTCCTGATTAAGGGATGCATTAAGGTTTTGAATTGAGCTGACTCTGATAAAGCAGAGGAAAGAACCCTCTGAGTGGCTATGAAGGGGAAAGCCTATGTAAAGGCTCACCTCAGAGCACATAACTGTTGTCCATCATTGTTTTTCACAGAGGTGGTAATGGCCATTGCTCATTTTGTAGGCTGAATACTTTTTCTCCATTTTTTTGCCTTCACAATGTCATGTGAAAACCCTTTACAAAACATGCCTGCTAGTTAACATTGCAAACATATAACTTTGTTCTTCTTTTTGTTAGTAAATATGCGTTGTATGTGCATTTGCTATTAGCAATTCCAAACTCCTTCATGTAACAGTTCAACAGATTGAATATATCTGTCACAAAAATACTTCATTCAGTGCTGTGCTGCACAACCCCACTCTCAAGAAGTTGAGATATTTAAAGGTGAGTGGGCTTTCTTCCATAGGGAAAGCAAGACTATTTCTTGCCTACACCTTCCTAACAGATCACCTTCCTCCACTCCTTCTACTGGCTAATGCACTTCTTCTGTTCCCCAATCCCCTGCCTGTGTTGCTCTTCTGAAGGGTTTCAGTGGCTGGGTTAAGGAGATCAATCAGCAAGAAGCTCCCAAGTTCACTGAGGAAACCCAAATGTTAACCTTATGCCTCATGAAGGTATAGATATTATCACTCTGGAAGGACATATGGGTCTGTCTTTGTCTGTTGATGATACAGAGGGTTTTGTAATCAACCCTGCCTACCACAGGAACCCCTTTGTCTCTTTGAGTATAGGTATGTCTGTTTTCATGGATCTGATTTGATATGTCCTTCTATCTTCCTGTTTAGAAGCAGATCTCAACAGCTGATCAAACCTGAGACAATGAAAACAACCACAGAGCTTCCAGCTTGATATCACAGCTGCTGTGGTTGCAAGTACTACACAGAAAGGAGTCCACTCCTTTCTTTTTCTATAATTAAATAATTTGTATTTAATGTGGATCTGGCCATATCCAACCATTTGATCTCATGACAAAGCAGCAATCCCTTGCTTCTAACTAACCTTAGCCTCTATTGCACCCACAGATTTCAGTTTATGCAATATCCAGCAATATGCCTCCTTGGTAAAGAATGAGACTGAAGATAACTGCCCCAGCCCATATTCTGCACAGGCTCCTACTATCACATGCCCATTCCTGTTCTGGGTCCTGATCCCTACTCTGTAAGCCATAGTCTGCTTGTGACCTTAATCTTCCAGATAGCTCCACCTGAGCCAGCTGAAAGCAAAAGTAAGGGTCTCGCTGAATTTCCGTGTCCAAGATCTTACCTGGAGATTGGGAAGAGCCAACTGTAGAGTGAAAAGTAATTTTGCCAATCACAGCATGATTCATTTGCCTAAATATAAGCATGTAAGGTCACTTCAGATACCCTCATGTATGGTTTGCAGATGTTTGCAGAGGACTGGGAGATATGACACAGGGCTTTGCCCAAGCCATACCTTCTAGAGAGACAGTTAGTGGCTGGTCAGGGTATCCCAACAGCAAATAAAATCTCAGATGCAGCTAAATCCTCCCCTCAGCAGCAGAGAAACAAGAATGGGAAAAAACCTCAACCCTGGTGTGCTAAGTAGCAGCAGCAAATCATTCCAGAGTATAGCAGAGAATGGCTGCATCTGACCTGCTGGCACCAGAGAAGGCTGCGGTGTTGCACCTTCCCCGACCTTCCTCATTTCCAGAAGGGCAATAAAGTCTAATGTTCACTCCGATTGTCAGTCTGACCAATAAGCCTCACTGTCGCAGAAGTAATAGTAATGAAAAAAAGGTGCTGGTTTAGGTATATCAGTCATTTTTCATAGGATTTGTCACACAAGTACTCACCGGTGAGAACAGAGACTGGATTATATGTTCCTACATTTGTTCTTGTGCCCAGGTACTGAAATGGCTGTGCAAAAAAGATCACATTGGAAATAGCTTCTGGTTTGGGCTTCAGCAACACAAGCCCAATTTTTTCTCTTCGAGGTGAGACCCAAAGAGACGGCAAAACTCCCAGAAACTCTAACAAAAGCAGTAACAGACCCCTCGACTTTGCTATGAGAATCAAATAAAGTGAAAACAGAAGGGTGAGGGGGGTCAGTCACTGTCTGAGCAGATGTTACGCTGGAAATCACTAGACATACTGAAAAATGTTAAAGCTATCGTGGGACTGCATGAAAGATGAATAGGTTTTATAAAATTACAGTTTTTTTCATAAATTTTCTGTGTGTTTGCTTAACTTTCTGTTTATACAGTGTTCCTATTTCAACCCCTAGGTGAACAAAGATTATTTTTTTTTTAAGTCCACAAGCTTACTAACTTGACAGAAAGTCAACCAAAAAGGAAAAAAGTAGACTTTCAAACCTTCTTTAATAAGCAACGCGAATTTCTGTTCGTATTTTTTCCTTTTTATGTTTTTTCTGAATTAAAGATGTATTCTGAGAATGTTGACAGTTCTTCTTCCAAAAAGAAGCTTTCATGTTTGGTTCTCTTTTAATGTTATTTGATCCTCTGTTGTGATTTTAACAATGCAAGAGGAACCACTAATTCATCCATTATTTATTTCCTTTTTTGCTTCGCTGTGTTTTGTTTTGTTCTTTTCAGTTACTGTGTTTTAACACGTTTTTGCCAGGTGTTTCAATTTTTATTTCTCATATGTCTTTGACACTGTAGTAAATGAGGTTCTTATTAATATTTAACCTCCCCCCTCCCCCCCCTTTTTTAATGTAATACTCAAAAGTCTCAGCATATGTAATAATACCATGCATTCTCTGTAATGTATAAACTCCTGGTGAAGTGACTTGGGAGCTTGGGATCATATCTCACAAATGTCTCATTTCAAAGAGCTTTACTCATTGAGAGAAACATCTCATTTCAAGGAGCATTACTCATTGTAGTCTTATTGTCAGTTCCATTGCACATGTGTTTGCTCTTTCTGGCATATATTGATAAAAATCATTTACATTAGAAATGCCAGATCATGGAACTGAGGTTTCATAAAGAATCATTGTTATTAAAGAAACAGCATTTTCAGTTATTTAAATTATTCTCTATGCCTTTCAGTCAGGACCTTTGTAATAAACTCTTTCCTCCATCTGAATCTTTGCAAGCAGAGATTCATGCTTGCAGTGCTTATCCCAGGAATCATAACAAATATTTCTAGTACTTCCTCCTGAATTTTCTGATGCCTCTCCAAAGCTCTAGCCAGATCCAAGAATTATTACCAAGACAAAACCAAAACCAACTCCCTGAAAGGATGCTAAGAAACAGAAAAAAAAATGTTTGTATGTATTCAAACCAGTCTTTAGTTTGAATAGACATGATCTCTATCTTTTCACCTAATCCTTTTCTGAGCCTGGCTGTAACATATCAAAGTGTTTAATATCTGAGTTCAATTTTCAAAAAGTATTTAGAAACTTCATTTTCATCAGAGACTTAGGAGTCAAAGCTATGAAGTTGTGTGTAAGAAAGTTGTTTTTTGTTTAATATACCTTGATGACAAGTTATATCAACAGGGTTTTAGTTCACAAATACAATTCAGTACCTTAATAGTGAAAGAAGAAATTAGTGTTGTGATTATTCCCCAAATAAATATTGATTTGTAAATTAAGAATTTAGAAAACACTTAAAGAAAATTAAACATATTCTGATATATCTGGTCAGTGTGTCTAGTAGCCTTAACTCTACCCTGCAGTTTTGCTATAAAAATAACTTTGCCTTTAAGTATGTATTTACTGCAATTTTTAACTACAAACACTAGTTGTGTGTACATCACACAACTGGTGGTCTGTATATTTAAAAGGCGGCAATCCAGAAAGCAGATCAGGAAAATGACTACATGCTGCTTTTAATTAATAAACATAAGCCTTCTGCTCAGTGCCCATGAACAGCAACAGGGCAAACAAGTTTTTGGAAAGAACTTTTTTCCAGCAGTTACTGCAAGCTCAATTCTAGTTTACAGCATACCTATTTCAAAGTATTAAAAAGTTACACTTTCTGAAATGTAGTTTGACAAGAATGAATATTTGCAGTTATGACTGGTATAAAACAAGTATTTTAAATGATCTAATGAGCATTCATACTTCATGTGTTGGATTTTTAAAAAATATAAAATAAGAGAATAACTCCTGTGGTGCTACAGGAACATGAATTCAGTGATGTGTCTCTGTCCAGCTGACTGGAGAAATCCATTTACCACCACACTCACAGAGAACTCTATGTACACTGGTGAATAGTATACATTAAGAAAATGTTTTATCATTGCAAAATACATATACTTGTCTGTTCTTGGTTTTACTAGAATGCCAAGTTCTTTCTGTGAAATGAGCTAAGTTGAGTAAGAAAACGGTTTGGCCATTTCAATGTTAAATCAGTACAGAAATGATGCTTTTGAGTCTCCAGAAGTGTCTGCCTGTCCCCTACCCCAAGCCCAGGCACTGCTGTACACACACCCAGTGAAATTCATCTTCCTTAACTGGAACTCTGCAATCACAGGGCTGCTGAGGCAGGAAAGCGTCTCTGGAGACCACCTAGCCCAACCCTTTGCTCAGAACAGGGTCAACTAAAGCAGGTTGCTTGGGGCTGTGTCCAGCCAGATTTTGAATATCTCCAAGGATGGAGACTCCATGACCTGCCTGGGCAATCTTCTCCAGTGTTTGACCACACTCCCACTAAAGAAGTATTTTCTTATGCTTAAATGGAATTTCCCCTATTCTAATTTGTGCTTACTGCCTCTTGTCCTGTATCACTGGGCACCACCGAAAAGAGCCTGTCTCCATCCTCTTTTCACCCTCCCTTCTGGCATTTGTACACATTGGTAAGATCCTCCCTGAGCCTTCTCTTCCCCAAGATGAACTGTCCCAGCTCTCTCAGTGTCTCCTCATGTGTAAGATGCTTCAAGCCCTTAATCATCTCTGTGACCCTGTGATGGACTTCCTCCAGTATGTCCCTGGCTCTCTTCTACTGGGAAGCTCGACACTGGCCCCAGGACTCCAGGTGTTTCTCCCCAGGGCTGAGTAAAGAGGAAGGATCACCTCCCTTGACCTGCTGGTGTTGCTATGCCTAATGCAGCCCAGGATGCTGTTTGTTTTCTTTGCTGCAAGGGCACCTTGCTGGCTCATGTGTCACTTGGTGTTCACCAGGACCTGCAGGGCTTTTTCTGCAAAGCTGCCTTCCAGCTGGTTGGCTCCTGCCAGCGCCGGTACATGGAATTATTTCACCCCAGGTGCAGGGCTTAGCATTTCCCTTTGTTGAAATCTGCGAGACTTCTGTCAGCCCATTTCTCCAGTTTGTTGAGGTCCCTCTGAATGGCAGCAAAACCATATGGTGTGTCAACCACTCCTCTCAGTTTCATGTTGTTTCCACACTTGCTGAGGGCACACTCTGCCCCATCATCTAGATCATTAATGCAGATGATAAACATTATCGCCCTACTATAGACCCCTAGGGTACACCACTAGTGACTCATCTCCAGCTGACTTCATGCTGCTCATTACCATCCTTTGAGCCTGGCAGTTTGGCCAGTTTTCAGTCCAACTCGTTGTCCACTTCCCTAGTCCATAGTTAATCAGTTTGGAAATTACAATATTATGGGAGTCAGTGTTGAAAGCCTTACTAAACTCAAGATAAACAGTATCCAGTGCTCTCCCCTCGTCCACCAAGCCCGTAAAGGCTATCAAGTTGGTCAGTGATGATTTTCTCTTCAGAAATCCATGCTGAGTACTTCCAGTCACTTTATTTTTCATAATGTTTGGAAACAGTTATGAGGATTATTTGTTCCATCCCATTCCCGGGGACTGGTCTGAGCCTGACCAGCCTGTCATTCCCCAGGTCCTCCTTCTTGACAGTAGCAGTGACATTCCCTTTCTTCTGGTCCTTGAGGAACTTCCCCTGGTTACCCCAACCTTTTAAAGATGATTAAGAGTAGCCTTGCAATGACATGGGCAAACTCTTCCATCAGGTTTTCTTCCAGCTGCCTGAAGAAAGCCTCATCTACTACTTCTTCCTGATCAGGCAGTTTGATGACAGTGATGATGTGAAGGTGTGGATGCTGTCTTTGAAGATGAGCTGAGAAACTACTTGGAGCTCCTGTTCACTGTGGGACATCATCTCACCTTCCTCTGAAACCCTATAGTGCAAGTGCAGATGCAGCTCACAGCTGCAGCTCTTAAACATCCTATATGATTTTAATCAAGTCCCTCTCCTTACTCTTTCAGTAGCGGAATTCTCTGTATTTTTCCCCTGCTCTCTCATGACTTATTATACCATCACACAGGTAGAGCGCTTAGAAAGACCTGCTGTTAAACACTTCAACAGTAACAGTGCTACCCTTGTGTTAGAGACGTGATGTCACTTCATCCCTTCTGTTTCTCCAGCTGTTTGTATTTTGTATCTGGGTGATGTACATAGAGGTTCTCCCTGGGGGAGGGACAGCACCACCCTACATGTCATAAAGCTCAGGTAAGGTGCTTCTATAGGAAATTAAAATCATAAACACAATGCCTGAGCCTTTGAACAAGTAACCGAAGGAGTGGAAGTGAACAGCTCCCAGCAAAACTGTTTTTCCACAGCAGCCAAGCCAGTCACCAATTGCTCTGTTTCAGCTTCCTTTGAGTTGGAACCATTAAAATGTCTCTACAGCATCTGGAAAGACTATTTTCCATAAAAATAAATATATATAATTTTTGGCTGTGTAAAAGTATCTTAACTTTAGCGACAACATCATCAGCTAACAGTCCTTCAACCAGGGACAAAAAGGAGGCTTTAGCCCTAATAACTTTGTAGGTTGTGATTTTTGCCAATCAGCTGACAAACCCTTTGGATGCTGCTTGTTTGCTTGAGATACAGACGAACCCCTTAGATACGTGTGCCACCAGTTACCAAATGCTATACATTGTCCATATAGCAACCCACATCAATAAGACACCGTTTGGCATTTAAAAATAAATTTAGCATTGCTAATTAGTCAGTCACGCCTCTGGTAACCTTATTCAATGTTATGGTGCTAATCACTTCTGGAAGGCCTTGACATATTTTATAATTGAACTGCCAGGTTTACATTTTGCTGTAATTCATTCATATCTAAGTGTGACTTGTTAACCACATTAAGTTGATTTCTTTTGAAGGCTGGTGGGAAGCATGGAGTTCTGATTCCCGTGTTTGTGTGCAATTACAGTATTCCAGCAGAGTACTGGGAGGGTAAAGGATTTGCTATCATTTTTTGAGCTAAATGAAAGGTTGAGGATGGCTGATCTGTGGATGCACTTCTTACTGACTGACTGGTATTTGCTGCCTGTTTCCTTTTGCTTTCATAGAATCACAGAATCATAGAATAGTTTGGGTGGGAAGGGACCTTTAAAGGTCATCTAGTCCAACCCCCCTGCAATGAACAGGGACATCTTCAACCAGATCAGGTTGCTCAGGGCCTCGTCCAGCCTGACCTTGAATGTTTCCAGGGATGGAGCATCTACCACCTCTCTGGGCAACCTGTTCCAGTGTCTCATCACCCTTGTTGTAAAAAATTTCTTCCTGCCTATCACCAAGTGTGTCTTCCTTCTTTACTAAAACTGATCTTACCTTTTTGGGGCAGGGATCCTATTCAATTTTATTTACACAGCCCTTAACGGAGTGCCATGACTTTGAGTTCTAAGTCACGTAGTAAAAAACCTAGTATCTTTCCCTTCATTTTCCTTCCCTATTCATTAGCTGAAAGGACATGGCAGCTACAAGAAAGCAACTTAATTCCTAGTGTAGATTGTTGAGTAGCATTAAACCTGCTTCAACAAACCTTTTTTGCATCAATAGCATTGTAGTACATATCCCTGTGAAGCACAATCTTCATGTGAGATTGCATGTGATTGGGATAGGCTTATATCAAAATGCAAAGACAAGTATGCACACTTCTGGCAGCTCTCTGCCATGCCTGCCTGGACTTACTTTCTAAAATGAGATTAATCTGCTTGAATTGAAATCTGTATGTCATGCGTGGCACTGAATGTGGTTACAAAGAGGGTCTATATGCAGCTGAGACAAAACAGTTTAAGGAGATACGGTTTTCATGGGGCTTTATGTCTACAACTCTTGCGTACCTAAAGCAGCAATGTCTGTAAGATTTGCAGGGGATTAAGAGGGGGAAAAAAATCCAATTCAAATGCATGACCCTTTAAATACTACCATCAGGCTGGGAGGTACCTGTTCTTCATGTATTGCTCAGTACGGTTCCACCTCTCAGTAGAAACAATCTGTTGTTTATTCTTGCTGGACACATTTGAAATCTGGCACATTTGGAGTTTTAATGCTTTGAATTTCAAGGAGCCAGGTAGCATTAACTACTTCCATTTCTCTGTGTATGGCATGTGAGCCATGAATAAACAGTAACCTCTGCATCCAGTCTGCAGCTGATTCCCATCACTTTCAATCCATCAAACCAAATCCACACTGATCTATGGGCTTCAGAGGAGTGGCACTTAGTTTGAATTTGACCTGTTGCACCTTTGTACCATATAGTATTGAACACTATGCTTTCTCCTATAGGCCTATTTAAATTTAAACTCCTGATGCTTAGTAGTTACTTTAAATGAAGACTGTCAGCGGTTCTCTGCTACGAACAGGGTAAGTCTGTTCTTATTCCAGTCCACTGGAATAAGTGTCCAATTTATGAAGAGAAAATTGACTACTCTTGTTGGGTATTAGAGCATAAAAATGTAATTAAATGTGAGATAGCTATTTCTTGAAAAAGGTGAGAAATTTATTGTCCAAAATGAATTCTCAGATTTGATCTTTGGCAGAACAAAATTAATCTCCGAGTCTTGATAAACCCTTGTTCTGCTGGAAAAGATCCCTGTTTATCACTGGTCAGTGGTCTGCCTTTCAAAAACACCATGACAACAGTCGGGCCAATAATACTTTTTAACCTGTTTAAATCCTATTCATCTAAAGCCACCTAGAAATGGGATTTTTTCCAGCAGAGTTTGCAGACAGGTAGCTGTTTGTTAAAACTATAGTGTTCTTTTTCAGCTTTCAGAACATCTGTCCTGTATTTCATTTGCCACTTTTGCAGGGTGCAAATAACAGCAGGCACACAGACAGAGCTATTAAAAATGTAAGAGCTATTCCAGTAAATCAGTTAGTTTGCAGTAAATCAGTTAGTTTACCATTATTGAAGTTCTGTATGAAGTGAATCTTGCTGTTGGCAGAACAGGATTTTGTAATAAATAATACAAAATATTCTCTGTTTTTTAAAAGGGATTTTGTAGAGAGACTTCAACAATAAATGATTTAATGGGATACGTGATGATCAATGAAGCTGCCTTGTTGCATCTCAGAACATTGAAAATCCTGGTGTACACAGAATCCTTGGAGGACCTCTGCCTTTTAAAAGATTATTACTAGCAGCTGACACTTACTCTTTTCTATTTTTGAAAAGGTGAAAATCTGAACTTCTAAAGCTTGTGAAGATTTTAGAAGAGTGAATTATGTCTCCCTACTGGAGGCTGCAGTAGCATCAAGTGAGATACATTATGGTATTAGCAGAGGCATCTACCTACATGGGCAGAGATCCTTTGGAGATTAGAGTGTTCAGAGGAAATGATTCTCCACTGGAAAGGGAGACTACTGCAGAGAATTAGATGGGCACACAGGAGAGAGCATCTCAGAAATAGATGGGCTCCATCAAACAGATTTCCTGCTTTGCAGAGGACAGAGGCAAAAGTGCATTAAGACTTGGAGAAGCTGGACAAGGTAGAAAGGAGAAAGACATAAGGCGTTACGTCATGTCCAGCCCACTCCTCCATCATAGCCTGTTGCCATCAGCAGACATATTGATATGCTAAAACCTCATAAATGCGGCTCTGCACTCCTCTCAGATACTGAAGCTATGTGTGTCCCACAGGTTGGGTCTACCCTAAATCACAATAAAGAAAAACTTCCAGTCCTGTATCATTCTTGAAGTTCTCAGATTCTCCCATGTTCCTCTGCTTCCGTTATATTGTCTAACACAACTGGATTCAACAGCAGTTTCATCAGTGCCAAATGTAAATTGAATATAAAATCCCTACATTTATTCTGCTTATACATCTAAAGACCACACTAATTCTATCATGTTCTTTCTTCTTCCTTGTTTACTACTCCTTTAGTTTCCTTCCATCTGCATATTCTGAAGATAAAGGTGTTCTATCATTCCAGACTTAAAATTACTACTCACAAGCCTAAGGCCAGGGACCAGTCCCTGCAGAACCTCATTAGAAACATCTCCACTCGACCATAGTCTGCTGTTTACAAAAGTGGAAAAAAAATTTTGGAACTTGCATGCAAAGAAAGGCCCAAAAAAGAGTAGGTCTTGTAAGCTCATGGGTGGATAATCACAGCAGAATAATCTGTAGGTAAAAGCCTGCAGGAAGAGAGAAAAAGAGTGGTCAACAAAGAAAACTACATCTCAGTGATCATGAAGTATAGGGATAGCCAAAGAGCATCTGGGATTATGAAAAACAATTAAGGGAAAAACAAATGGGACCACTATCCCAGAAGGATGTTATGGTCCTACACCTAAATGAAAGAAAATGATTTCTGTTTGAGTAAGTCAGGGCACAGATGCTGGTTAGTGGAATGAGTGTAAGGAAATGCAACTTACAGTTCCCAAGGTGGAATTAAAACTCATGGAGGTTAATGCACCTGGATCAGGTGGCCTGGACAGTGTTCATCCTATACACTGAATGAACCAGCATGGAAATTGCAAAGCTTTTTTAATGAAACTAGTGAGTTGAGAGCTTATGCCATATGAGTAGCAAATAGTAAATGTACTGTCTACATTACCAGAAGGGGAAAAAGTGACTTAAGCAAACAGGCCCATTAGTCTGAATTCAGTGATACAACGCAACTTGGTTTCACCAAAAATAATTTGCATCTGACTTGCCTCACATTTTTCTTTGATGAGATAACTGATTTTTTAGACAAGAAAAAAGTAGATCTAATTTATCTAGATTTTTTTTTTTTAATATGGTACCACACATTGTTATTAGTTATGCTGAAGAAGACATACAATGCTTATAAGGGGATAAGGCACAGACTGGAAGGCAGATAACAGTCTTATAATGAAGGGGGAATCATCCAGATTGAATGGGATTATTACTGCATTCTTCAAAGGCTGCTCTTGTGACTGATACTCATTTTTTTTCACTAATTATAGCCAGAATAATGAATCCCATATCCCTTGCATTTTGATGTTGTATGATAGTCCCAGTAGGAATTTCCTTTAGGTGATCAAATAAATTCTTTGAAAATTTTGGGCTGGGGGGAGGTCAGTCCTGAAGCACTGTTTTGGGAAGCAATGTTCAATGTCTTTTATAGATTAGCTTGGCACAAAAAAATGGATATTTGTTAAGGAAATTAGGAGGCTTTGTCAATGCAAAGATAGATAAGGATATTTTATAGCAGAATAAGGCAACCTTGAAGACTAGGATGATGGAAATACAGCAAAATGTAATAATACACAAAGAAAAGCCATGACTTTAGGGATTCATATGCAGTCTGCTTCCTCTACAAAGGGGTCTCATCAGCAGGAAACAGATGAGAAGGAGAAAAACCCAGGTGACAACCTCAAAATAAATCTTATTGACTATATATGACCTAGACTGATTTGAGAAAAAAATGGAAGTCTTTAACCTGAGTTGGCTGTTTTTTCAGATTATCCTCTTAGGTCAACTCCTTTGAATTACAGCCTACCCTTTCACAGAGACATTAATCTCTTATCTTACTGAGATGCTTCCACTCTGACCTGAGGTTCTGTCATGACAAGGTCAGCAAACCAGCTGCTCTGAGTTGGAGGGAAGATCCCACACCTGACAACCCTGTAGCAGAAGATTGCAGTATATGCCACTGTGGATTACTCAAAGGAGTGATAAACTGCTATCGAATTATAAAACACAGGAGACTGCGAAAACAGAATCTCTGAGGAGTTTACTCAGACAGCAGGAAACTGTGCTGGAGGCAAAAAGAAAAATATGAGTATCCAGGAAATATTAGTAAAAATCCCAGGTGCACAGCATGCCTCTGAATGTTCAGAGTATTGGCAAATATTGACTCCAACTCTAGCTGCTTATTACGACTGCTTTGCCAAGTCATAATGATGGAGGGTGATTATTTGCTTTTCTTTTTTTTTTTTTTTACATCTTTCCTTGTTACAGACGGTTAATTTTACTGTGGAAAAAAAAAATAGCTCTAGAAATACAGCTCAACTATTCAGTAGGCTACAGAGAGCAAAGAATAATCTGGGGGTAAGTTCTCCCTAGCAAGACTCCAACAAAGGACCCATCGCTTATAAATGAGCATTATATCATATTTTCCAGACTATTCACAGGATTAAACCAACTGTGCATACAGTAAGCTCTCTTTACAGGTCTGAGAGCAGCACAGGCACCGAGACCCATTTGTTTTGGATGGTTTTCAAGACACAGCAATTGTTTATATTGTGCAGTGGCCCAGGGCTGAGGAAGAGGAAACTGTAAATTGTAACGAGCAAGACGGAGTGTGCACAGGGCTGTGCTCTAGGAAACATCAGCTCTCCAGCTGGAAATGGAGGCGCTGGGAGCAACTGCAGCAGCAGGGATGTTGGTGTTGCAAGTGAGCATTTATGTTATAAGGAAAAGAACCAAAAAAGAAAGAAAATGCTTCAAGGTGATATGGTCAGCTAAGCCTGGTGATGACTCTTCTTCCAGGTGTATTGTTCAGCCCAATTCTGTTGACAATAGTGATGAAAACCTTGTGAAAACAAGACAATCAGAAGCAGATTTTGGCAGTAAAGTATCTAAGTATCCTTTTTTTCTTTTTTTTTTTTAAGGGCTGAATTTTTATTCAGAAAATTACATTCTGGGGGCTTGGTAAAATTCAGTATGTTGCAGGATTGATACATAAGTGTTAAGGAGGGCTGTTCAGAGCTTGTCTGCTGGCTATGGGCAGGTTGTCGGGGAGGGAACCATGAGATTACAAAAGCTGTGACAAACACTTGCTCTTGCACCCTGCCAGCTAAATGCAGGACAGACGTATTGGTTGCTTCCCACTTGAGTATCTTAACTCTATTGCCCTGAGGTAGCCTAATTATCAAGTGGGGAGCAGGAGAGAGGAGAGGATTGTGGGAAATAGTACTTCTACAAAACACTTGAGAAAGGTCAGTAGTGAGGAGGAATGAGTGCTGGCAATGGTCTGGCACGTGGCTGGTGTTACTAGAGGGCAGCTGTTCAGGCTCAGCTTAAAAAAAAATCTATGATAAATCTAAAAGCGGAGTCACAAAGTGGAGAAACAGGATATTTGTCCGGATAAGTAAAATCCTTAGGAAATGTGTAGTGCACTAAGCAAAAGAAGGCAGGGAATAAAACAGATGTGCCACATCAGCTGTGGCCTGGCACGATGATGAAGCGGGAGGCAGAGACGAAGGCTGGCAATGCAGGCTGAGCCCCGGCCGTGGCTGCAGCCCCCTCCCCATGGAGGGCACCAAGGGTGGGTGCCAGGAGAAGGCAGATGCAAGCTCGAGTCTGAGCTTTGCTTGCTCCTCCTGCAGGAGGTAATATCCTTTCCCAAAATGTTTTTATTTTCCATTATTGGAAAAAAAACGCCCAAACAAAAAAAGCGGTCAGGTTTCTGTGGGTGTGTTTTGCTGGTCTGGTGTGCCTTTCTGAAGGCGGGCAGAAGGGTGGGCAACGGTGTGGTCAGCCTGCCCGGCTGGCTGCATCCTTAGCCCTCTGCCCTGCCCTCCCAAAACCCAAGCTGTCCCCTATGCAGGTGCTACCACTCTGTCAAAATGTGCCAAGCAGTGGGATGGTTTCCTGCCACGAACCATTTTAAACAGAAACTGGTTGTAGGACACTATGATGAGATAGTTGAGCTCTATTTTAATCGTATTTGTGTCCTTGCTTGCAGGCAGAGTTGTGCTAAATCTCCCTTCCTCCCAGTCCCTGTTGAACAGGACTCATATGTGAACATTGCCGTACAATACTTCAACAGGAAAAAATATGAAGAAACCTAAAGAGGGTAACCAGTGGGGAAGTGAGTGTCACGAGCAGTCGCTTAGCTGAGGCGCTCGGGAATAGAGAAGGTTTAGAGAGAAGGTGTCACCTGATGTTGCTACCTCTACCAAAACCCAGAAGGCTCAGTGATTTCAGTTTAGAGGATTGAGAAAGTGGAAAGTGAAAAATTAAAATAAAGCAATATGAAGGAGCAATGACGCAACTGGACCCAGACAGGCAGCTGGAGGGATGCCTGGTCTCTCTGCAGCAGAATTTAAGTGGAGAGATTTCAGGTCTGCCTGAATACTGATCCTTTCCCCATGCAAAACACCACTGGTTTTAGTGAGCTTAGAAGATGGATTTAGCAGAGATTGTGTTTCATCTGGCTGTTTGGAAAGACATTTAACAACACTTCTGACGAAGCTTAAATGAAAGTTAACGGGGCTGTCCTTACTGCCCTGTGAACAAGGTGTATGTTTCCCTCCCCTCAGCCTGTGGGGAATAAGACTTTACATATTCTCCTGCAAGAAATTAGTGTTCAGGAAATCAAGTGGTGTGAATCAGTGCATCTTTGTGGGCTGTAGTGGAACAACTTCTATTCACATGACTGATGTGTCTGGTCTCTTACCCTCTGAGACTTGGAAGGCAGGATTGTTTATACTTAAGTGCTGACCTTCACCTCTGCTTATGTTCTCAGTCACCTCTAAAGAAAACAAATGTAAGTACTGGAGTGATTGGGTATTGCACAGGTCTGGCAAGTCTGAGGTTTTGAGCATGAGAGTTGCTCTTTTGTGCTCCTATTTCATGCTCTGCTGCCTTTTCCCTGCTCCGAGATCCCATGTCCCCCCCAGGGCCTTTCTCTGGCTCTTATCCCCTATGGAGATGCCCTCCCTGCGTGCCCTTGACCCATGTGGACCATCGCCTCCACCATGCAGCTCGGTGCAGGAATTCCATGTGCTGGGAGCTGGAGCAGCCTGAAAGGTTCCCATATGTATTTTTCTAATAGCAAACATGGAGTGTATCATTACTGAATTCACACACAGACTGCTAATAAACACCCACGCTCATCTCCTTGAAGAAAAGATGTCATAACTCGTTTCATCGTTTTCACTGTTGTCAGTGAATGTTACCTACTTATGGGGAGTAGCTCAGGTTGGCACAGTGAAGGCACCAGTCTGAAGGGTGATTATATTAAGCACACTGAAATTCTTGTCATATCAAAACAGGACGGGTTGAACAGCTTCATTTTGTAAAACTTTCTGACTGTAAATAGATTTTTTTTTGACAAAACTGATCTTCTTGCCGAGAGCATTACTTTGTGGAGAATTAAGAGAAATATATGCTTAGAAACTCACATTTCAAAATGGGAATTTCTACCTGAAAACAGAAATGGAATTGCTGTAATGACTTTGGGAATTATAGGGTGCACATCGTACCCTTGGAGCTGTGCCGCCATGGCCAGTTTGTCTCTCATCATGTCATTCTAGAATTAGTAATTCTCAATTCACTTTGTCTCATCTCCAAAAAGTTGGGATCTGGTACATTGAGGGAAACCCAGCCCGGCCCAAGACCCTAACCCACAGAGGTGAATGAGGGCAAAGTCCTGGCTGTACAGCTCCTATGAGACATTGTGGCAACCCTTCTCATCGCAGGTTTGGAGTGCTTGAAAAGAAATATTTTGATTTTTATTTGATGGTTTTTGAAACCCCTCTAAAATTTCCATAAAAAAATCAATAGGATTTTGTAATCTTCAATTACTTTTGAGTTACTTATGAAAATCAATGTTTTTTGTCTGAGCGGAAATTTTCCTGGTTTTGAGCTAGCTCCATAGCACATGCATAGGTCAAATCCACAGCTCTTTCTAAGAAAAGGCAACTTCAAGCCTGTAGCTTTTGCTGTTTCCTGTACAGCAGAGATTCTGCAGAGTTCCATTTTTCAGCACTCAGCTGTGCCAGAAATAATGTATGCCTGTGAAAACAGAGGTTTTTTTCCTAAACAATAACTCTCAGTTAAAAACACTGTAGAGAATAAGATTAAGGGTTAGGGGCTAAAACTGTTGAATGCTGTTGGGAGAGCCTCCTGTGTAGCTCTGTGCTGGCAGTCACTGAGACTTTTCGTTAGATTGATTGGGAATTTTCCATTACATGTTTGTCCTTTTTCTGTCAGAAAAAAGATTTTTCAGAAATGTGAAAGTATCCAAAGGGAATTTTCTACTTAGACCAAAATGTTTACTTTTTCCTTAAGCCATCAAAGTGAAATATTGCATTGCTGTTCAAACCAAATTACAGTGTTTCACTTTTTTAAATAAAAAGGGAGCCGTTTTGGTTTGTGCTCTGCACCGAAGTGCAGGTGCCTCAAAGGAGCTGTAATTCATGTTCCCAGCTTTCCTTATGGGTGTACTACAACTTCCCTGAGACCCCTGGCTCTCTCCTGATATTACACCACCTGATATTTTCTAGAAACTGAATGATTCAGCTGAACTCTCTGAAATTATATCAGAATTTAGAAGTATTTTTGCCCCACAGAAAGTCCTGTTAATTACCCCTTCCTTTGATCTGGGGTTAAAACAAAAAAAAAAAAAAAGAATTTCCCAAAGGACAGAAACTGATTTTTTTCTCAGCTCATTGGCCTCTCTGGCTATTGCTCAGTCGCTCACTCTTGTGAAAAGGGAAGAGAAATTGCTCCAAACAGAAGTGCTTTAGTCTGGTCACCGCTTCAATTTGAATTCAATTGCACTTAGAATAAGCCTGGGAGAGAGTTTGGCAGATACGTAATGTGTTAAATGACACAAAAATGTAATTATTATGATATGGCATGCATTAACTGAGAATTTCTGATGTAGGTTGAAAAAAGCAGCAGTCCTTAGAAATGGATATTCCCAAAGAATTAAGTGGTAGGCAAGTGCCAGGGAAGTGAGACATATCTTTTACATTTCTTTTAATGGTTAACTTTGGCTCTAAAAATAAAAATGCTGATTAATTACCTTTTTAAAGCACTTTAATAATGCCACTATTTAACCTTTACAGCAACTTGGTGGAACAGCTGAGTTTTAGTACTGCCAATTTAGAGATAATTAAGGAGAAGATCTGTTAAAATGTCTTCATTTTGGATGCCTTTGATGTTTTTAATGCCCACCTCGAGACACCCAGTGGCTGAAGAGCCTCTGCACCTTCTCTTGGTCTCAGGCCATGCTGTGGCACCTCTAAACATTTCGCCCCCGAGGCCCCACTGTGAGAACACGCGTCCGTGGTCATCCACAGTGATAAACTGCTCCCCAAAATGCACCCTTGTAACTGCGTTGCTCCACGCAGAGTCAGGCAGACAGTCTTCAGATCATTGAGCAGATGCAGGGTACAGGCATTTATCCTGGCTTTCCACCCCAAGCATTGTCCAAGTGTTTCCAGTGGCACGTTAAAATTAGTCCCATAGCAAGACAGATCAAGAGTTAAGGTTTGATTTTTGGAGCAGGAATCAATTTGATGTGCACCTGCAGAAGAGCTGAGAGGGTCAAAGACTTAGCCCGAACCTCAGCCACCTTTGGCAAGTGTCACAGAGGGGTTTGCATCCCCTTGAGCATCGCATAACTCTTGGCCTCAGGTAGCAACCCTAAGCTGTATTTATTTGGGTGCATTTTATCAGCTTGAGATGTCTGAAATAGTAACATGAGGGCTGTCTTATAACACACCAAGTTGGGGAGAGGGTTTTTGCAGGCACCTAGGGGCATGTGTTGCATATACTGGAGTATGGCATAAGGATTTTTGGAGATCGAAAACCTTCTGGGAGAGTGTTGGACAACCATATAGGGTGGAGATGGTCGGCTGCATCTGTATTTTCTTCCAGGAGCTGCTCCTGCAGTGAGCGCAGCCAGGTCACTCCCCACCAGGTACTGCGAAATCGGCAGCGAGGGTGGTGGGAGGTCCAGTGCTCCCACTCACCCCCTGACCACCTCCTATTCACCCGGGTGGGTGCGCCCAGCAAAGCTGGCCCATTTGGTTGCCACAGGCACAATCAATCACAACCATACCTCTTAAGACAGATAAAACCAGTTTCGTTACCTGTGGTGGTTGACAGTGCTAGAAATACTGCAGTGTGTGCTTTATTCCTGCAGCCCTCCGATGGCTTTTCCACAGCCTAAAGGTCAGTGCTGTTCACCAGAAGGGAGGTCTGAGGTCTTGCTTAGACTCGTCCTGGTGTTTTCACAGCCCAGATAGACTTTGCTGAGGACAAGGAAGGGCAAGGTCTTGCGTTAGGACATTCCTCGGCTTTCTTTCAAGGGGTGCAGATTTTATGGCTATCATCAGTAGGAATCCCTGGTGTTCTCTTCTGCAGGTTTTGGGGCAGTTGCTGGTTCCAAAGCAGCAAAAAAAGAGAGGGACGGGGAAAAAAAGGCCAAAGAAGATCCCAGTGCTTTAAAAAGCTTTATCAGGGCTTCTGTTCTTATAGCAAAGCCAGCAGGGATGGAGAAAACTTGAAAGCATACAGACAAAGGAGCAAGTATGGGAAAATATGTGCACTTCCCTGCCACAGATTAATAAAAGAAGGAACATATTTTAAGTCAACAGATAATGCACTTGCTCGTATGAATGGCAGAAGTTTAGTTCTGGAAGGAAACCAACCATTTGTCAAATCTGCATATTTCTTCAGTTAATCAATAAATAAAATGAACTGTTGGAACAGGAACACAGAAACTTCCCTGTTTAAGGTCTACGTAATCTGGCCACCTGCCTCTGAGGACGACCAGCACCAAATGCCTCAAAGAAAACTGCAAGAAGCAGATCAATACTGGGTTATGAAATAAATTGCAAGGCCAGTTTCTTCCTAAACTTCACTGGTCAGAAGTTGGTTTATGCCTTGATAGAAAAGGTTTGTTCCCCGTTTCTAGTGCTTCCATCTCTCACAGTACATGTCATCCTTGAAGCCCTGACCATGCACTTCTGTTATTAAATCTCAACTACCTATAAAACAATTGAACAAATAAACAAAACAAAAAGAAGAAAAAAGAAGAAAAAGAAAGAAACTGACAGCCTTCCCGTTTGTGGGGAATAACTTGACAAGAGATTTCAAAGTCTGACATGGGTTTAAGGCAAGACTGGACAAATGCATATGAAATAAATGCACTGTGTGTTACTAATTACACAGAAACCACTTCTAGCACAGCAACTGTCTCTACTAGAAAACAGTTGGAGACTGGAAGAATATGAGAGGAGAATATCACATGTTCTTGTCCTGTTCTTACGCTTCCCTTGAGAAGAGCAGCTATTGGAGACAGGACTAAATGGACATATGGTCTGATGCAGAGTGGTCTTTCATACAGTAAATATCATTTACATTTTGAAAAATCCTCCCCAAATTCATAAGGCTAAAGCAAGAATCTCAAATTATTTATGTTTCATTCACAAGCTAGTTTTGGTATATTATCTGGAAAAGCTGTGGATTTTTTTCCTAATGTTTAGGATTGACCACATGTCTTAGAATCTCCAGGTATGATAATAGTCAGTGTTGAAATGCTGGATGTTGTAGTTTTAGAATAGTAGCATGTTATATTATTTATATTATTTTCTTTAATAATAGTAAAAATGTGCTGCACCTTCTTAGAAATTACCATTGAGGGTTCTTTTGGAAAATAAGAACTTATGAGGACAGTTTTATTTTAGCAACAATTAAAAATAACCTCCCTTTTTTTTTTTAATAGGGAAACCCCCCCCCAACTATTGTCAGGCAGTGATTGCTTTTACTGCAAGGCTGACACCACATCACAAAGTTACATTCTCCCCCAGGAAACCACTTTCCCACATGGTTTCAGTGGAATGAGAACTTGCTGGAGTTGAGTGGGTGCTCAGTGCTCTGCCACAACAAGGTCCTGGCTCAGGAGAACCACGGTGTATTCAATAGGCAACACCGAGCAAGAGCCCCTGGGCTCCCGCAGCAATGCAAATTCGGAGGGAGGCGAAAACTGCAAGAGAGGAAATGAGCCCGTGGGCTACTCACGATAAAAAAAAGACAGGCAAAATTTGTGCATGCCAGCACAAATAGTGTTTTTAAGGGCATAGATAGCATCTTTGGGGATGTTTTATTTTTAGCTTGAAAACTTTAATACACTTAATTAACTTCAAATGGGATGTACAGCATAAACAGGCAGAAGCCTGCTGGTGAAATTAATTATTCACCCTAGGAAGGGACAAGGTGTATATGAGGATGCTCAAAATGGGAAAGGGGAATTTGCTGTCTGGAAATGCTGTCTGGCTAAAAGCAAGGTGTAATCTGACTTCTGCGTGGAGTGCTAGAGGTTTGTATTTGTGTGATGATTACATGGGACTAAAGTTAAGAAGGCAGCAAACTGCAGCTTGTGAGGGTTTCTTTGCACAGCATTTCTGTGTGAGGGTACAGAAGTTACAGCACCTGAGAAGGTCTCAGTTCATGGAAGCTGCACTGGATGAAGAAGTTTGTGGTGTCATCGACTGTAGCACATTACAGCAGGGAGAGGACCCTGGCTGCATCATGGTAGAAACAACGGTATAAACCATTAACCAGAAAGGAGAAGGTGAACTCTTTAAAAACCTCTGTAGGATCATCTGATCAGCCTGAACTGTGTAATCCACTGACATGAGGGAGGCATAAGAAAAAAACTGAGTCTAGCTCACTTGATTGGCACAGAGTCAATTCTTCTTGGCTGGAAGTTAGACAAAAAAGCCCAACCCCTTCAGTGATGAAGGCTACAGTCTCTTCCCAGCCACGCTTCAATTAAATACCTTGCAGGTGAAGCAACAGGAAATTACAAAGGCAAAGATGCTAAATTTTACAGCTTGGTGCACTCTCATTGCCACAACTCTGTCTAATGCAGTCCTGTGGAAAACAGCCTTTGCAGTCCTGCTGGGGCAGTCCTGCTGCCACACGGCTCCGGGAACCCTATAGACACTGCAGCAGGGAGAAAGCTGGAGGTGGGCCACATATACATTCTCCCTCTCTACAGCTAGCATACCCTTCAGGTCAGGAGGAGCGCTGCATCATCCATTTTTGGGTTTTCTCTGTGTGTGTGTGTATGTGCGCATATGAAAGAGAGCGAGAGGGAGGGGGAGACTGCTCATTTTTTGTGTCCCTTAATTAGGAGCATTGTTACCATGGCTCTGAGAAGAATTCAACCATCGTGGAGACGGCTGTCATCACTCCCCCATGATACAGCTTGCAGGAAGCCAATATAGTCAGCTTTCTGACCGAGTTAGAGGTCAGAGTGGGAGGCGGAGGACCTACATATCAGCTCTGCCCGTTGACAAAACAAAGTGCTCGCGAGTCACTGCGCAGCATGTGCCCGTGTACACTTGTCTGGGCTCTCCACCTTGGACCCCCCCCCAGCCAGGATTCAACGCCACCGCTGCTGGCTGCGCGGGGCTCCCAGCGCTGCATCCTTCTCCTGGGCAATCAGGCATGCAACCCTTCATTTCATGGCTGGGCTGTTTCTTGACTGAGAAAAAAGAGAGGGAGACAGTCTTCTCCCAGCTACACCCGCCTTCTGCAGCAGCATGGTGTGGTGCTCCCACCCGGCTGAGCAGCGCAGGCATTATCGGCGATGAGCCGCTTCCACGGCTTTCTGACACGAACAGGGCAGCTCAAGCTTCACAGGTCTGTTTGTGTTTGTGCTGCCTACAGTGGTGCCCATCCCTGCACCCTGTGGCCCACTGGTACCCTCTACCCAGATTCTTTTGCTGACATCTCGGGATTCAAATTGTAAGAGATACAGAGAGATGGTCAGAAGGCAAGCTAAGCTGCCATGAAGGTATAGTGTCTATGAAATTTTTTCAGGTGTTATTCTTGAAGACACAAATAGAGGGAGGATGGGACAGCAGGGACTTACTGGCTCTTCTACGAGGCAGCATCCTTCCCTAGTGAATGAGTGTGTGTGAGCACCTGCGACGGCGATTTATAAACACCAGTAATTAATCCTGAGCCGGTCCAGCCAAAGGCCTTCCCTTCCCTGTACGTGACTCAATCCAGCAGGGGCTGCTTGTACATTCTGGCTGGGTACCTCATCTTAGCAAACACATGGTGCACAGCCTGTTCGTGTGCTGCCGCTTTGCTTGCCATCTGTGAGGATGCTGTTGTCCACAGGCTGATCCCATCTCTTCCTCATTGTAGACTGGATATGACCAGAGGACCCCGTTGCCACTGATGTTAGGGAAGAAAAAGGCATAATCGACTCTGTTTTGCATCGTTTTGTTAATAAGCCAGCTGTATGGGGAAATGTCATTTAGGCCTCGCTTTCGAGACAAAAGATTTTTTCCTGTCTAATTTAAAGCATTAAAATCTGCCAAATCTAGCCATTAAAACTCTACATGTAAATTCAAGCCATAAAGTTACCCAAACACTTAAAGCTTAAGTCATTTTGTAGTAAGATGTACATAGATTTATTCCACATACGGCTCCCCTATGGGAATTTCACAGCTAAATCCCTGTGCATCTTATATCTTATTGTAAATACGTACGCTAATGATGCATAGAAATGGCTTTCACAACCGTGACTCGCCAGTAATTTTTGTTTGCATTACTTTTTATATTGTGTTATAAAAAATCAGCAATGATTTAATATTGAGGAATTCCTACCACTTTGTTATGGCCCTCTACCGAGGAGAAACTAGCACAGAGATCTGCAAACAATGGTTTAATTTGCCCAGCCACTGTATCATCTCACCTACTTGCACACCAGTAATAGTCCATCTGCTGCTGACAGTCTGTTCCAAACATAGTAATATAACAAGTAATAATACTATAGTAATGTAACACATCGCAGCAAACCATCCCATAAAGAACACACGGTGTTTGCCGGGGTAGGTTTGAAAATACTTGGTTTGTGTGTTATCTTTTTTTGCCAGTATCATTATGTTACGAATGAGGCTTATGTGAATAACTGCTTGATGCTTGAGCAGAAAAGTTAATATTTATTCAGGGGAATGGTCTGTATGGAGAAAGATTGATGCAACTGGACACAAGTCTGTCATCAAAAGAGGTTTTTAGTATATTGATGGTGGCAAATTTTTCCTGAGTGTTATGACTGATTTTGCTCCCTTTTTTCTTCTGAAACCAAGGGTAAAAATCAGTATTATACAGCTGGACTTAGCAGTGGGATACCTATTGGTGTGATGAGATGGGGCATGACTGTGTCTTTCTAATCCACGTTACTGAACTTTTCATTCCAAGATGTGCTGAGAAACTTTTGTTCTCGGTCGCGTTTGACAAGCCTGTTTCCTCTAACGGGGAGTGAGCCAGGAAGAGCAGTGGCAGCTGGCAGAAAGAGAAGTACCAGTGCAACCTAAGAGTGAAGGACTGCAGGACCTCTAAAGAAGACGAGGAGATCTGCTGAACCCTGTTCAGACCCGTATCCTCTCTGCGGTTAAATAATTCATCAGGAACATGAAGCCTTTAGGTGCAAGTTATGTGTCCATATTAGTGCTCAAGTTTTTTTTTTATTGTACAAAAGCTTGCATCTGAAGAAGTATGCATATCTTATGATTTGTTTAGGGTTTGGAGTTGGGGTTTTTTTGATGCATGCTAGTGGGTTTATTCCTTCAAGAAATTATGCTAATAGCATTCTGGATATAAGACAGTTTTGTTGCTCAAATGAAAGCACTGAACTATGTGCTTGATGGATACTCTCGTTTCTGTGTAGCAGTCAAAACTTCTGTGTAAGTGATAAATCTTTAAATATTTGTAAATGCCCTCCAGTTACTATACCATTCCAGTCATCAGTATTACACTATCCCTTGGGTCTGTGTTTTAGTCCAAGTGAAAATGATCAGAAGCCTCTGAATTTTTTTCTCTTCTTCCTCATGGATGCCCTTCAGGCAGTGTGAGAGGTGGTCAGATAGACAGCAGTCCCAGACCATCTCATGGGGAATTAGGGGCTCGTGTTAAATAAATAAATAAACACAGACAGAAGGACAGAAACAAAATGGAAATTAAAATGAGAGCAAAAAGGAGAGGAGAGGAGAGGAGAGGAGAGGAGAGGAGAGGAGAGGAGAAGGGAAGTGGAAGGGAAAAGGGGAAGAAGGGGAAGAAGGGGAAGAAGGGGAAGAAGGGGAAGGGGAAAGGGAAAGGGAAAGGGAAAGGGAAAGGGAAAGAGAAAGGGAAAGGAAAAGGGGAAGAAAACCAACACTGCAGATGTCTGTCCCTTCTGATCAGGGTCTCAAGACCAAGAAGGAATGAGGCTGAGCCCCCGTGACCTGTAATGCTGGATGAGATACTGCTGAATCATGCAGTAGTATGAATTTGATGTGGATTAGGCATGGGTACATGACCGCATTTCTGTCCAGATAGTCCATATATGTGATCTGGAGTCTCTGCTGGCTTCCTGGAGCTCTGGCAGGACTGATGATACGTGTTCAGGAGCACAGCGTGGTGTGAATACATGATACAGTATGAAGCCTGCCTGTACGAACATAACCTCTTGATGTTGTTTCAGCAGATTTGAGCTGGCAGAGTGAATTTATATTGGATCAATGCTTTGCATTATGTGGCCACAGCATTTCTGCTCCGAAGTTGGCAGCCCTGAAGTCAGATTTGCTGTATAGTCAAACCATGGCTTGAATTGGCATAGAAGGAGAAGCTATTTAAGGTCATGGTTGTGGCAGACTGCTGGGTCTGTCCTGAGCAGCTTGTGTAACTGCTCCACAAGCTCTACTGGCTCCGAGCACTGTGTGAGTCTGTCACAGTATTTATTTCTGAAATGGGGAAAATAGCTAGAGAGGGAACACATTTCCACAGGTTGTCCATGTTATACCAAAACTTAATCCAGCTATAGCATGTGGTGAGGTTGTGGTTCAAGTGGCTTCTACTCTCCAAGACCACATTTTATAAAGCCAGGACCTCTATTGCAGACACACTTCTGTCTTTAAAGAGAAAGCATTATTCATTAGAATCAAACTCTCTGCTGTTGAGATGGAGCTTTCCTGGGACTTAATTATATCAGGTTTAAAAGGACAACAGCCAAGGATGTTAGGCTTTCCCTCCCATGAGAAGAAGTTCCATTTCCATAATTTTAAACTCCCTTTAAAAATAAGGGCTGGGAGAAAGACTTTGGAATAATTCTTTCTCTGGTTGGGAATTAGAGATTAATAGATCTGAATCCTTGCTTGAATACCAGTGAAAAATGGGTTGCAACATTTATAAACTGATCTACTGTCTAGTAAGGGAAGAGGACACCAGGTCCCTAGATTTTATCTAAATGCTTCAGGGCAGAGGTCTTTCAGTCTAGACAGACATTAGCCCTTCTTTGCAGAATGGAAAACTTTAGGGTGGCTAGGGAGAATAATTACTGAAATACTTGAAGTTAGACTAATATATTGGACATACCATCACAGCTAGGTTTTTGATAACATTTTTTCCACACAGAGATTTTTTCCAACTAATATCAGTGGCTTCATTTTGCCACCTCTGTCTGGACATAGCATCTACCAAAGATCCAAGGCTCAGACAGAGATGCCTGATATCCTTTCTTCCCCATTCACAGCATGAAAGCAGTCACCTAGTTTGAAAAGTAGCTTGTATGTATACAACTGTAGAATAGTTGCATATTCAGTGTAAAAATTATCCTGAAGTATCTAAAAAGTACATATTCTTTATTATTATGGCAGAAAGCCACTGAAATTATTTTTCAGAAGTCTTGTGGGACCAGTCTAGCAGACGTCTTCAAGTCATGGACCAGTGTTTAAGTTCAGACACTTGTACCACATGGAAAGAGCATGTGGGAGGTCCTGGTGGCAGAAAGAAAAGGCAGGGACAGGACAATAAGACAGAACTTCTCCAGGTTTGTGCTGGAGCTGTTATTCAGGCTGGAGATCCTCTGATCAGGTTGGATATGTATTACCTGCAGGAGAATTAAACACCAAGTCCTGCAAGGAGCCATTTTCTTACTTTGTTGAAGAGACAATATGTATTGGGAATCCTTCCAGTATGGCATAAATCTCCTCATCTTTTATAGCTAACAATCAATCAGGCCTATGGCATTTTAAAATGCAGCAAGGTCTTAGGACTAAGGAATTCCAGTGCAAGACTCATGAATTAAACCAGCTTCATTTAATGTATGCAGGGCCACTTCTAGTATCTTTCTCTGAAAGTCCATTTTGAAATAAACTGACTTAAGAAAAAAATCTGTACACAAAAAAGTACAGCCCTCCTTTGTCACTTTGTGGAATAAAATGACAGCAAAGGCTGAGACTGTTGATTTAAAATGCAAATAAGAAATGTGCTCTGCAGGACTTATGACCTCCTCTGTGTAGACACAGGTGGAACTTAGGGAAAGATTTCTTCCTCTTTTAAAGTTGACACTTAAAGAAACTACCTTAATTGGTCACTTAATAAAGTGCTTTGTCTTTATGATTGTTTTTTTCCTCAAAGAGGCAGGGAAATGAATAACCCCCCCACACATACCAAATACATCTTAAACATTTGCAGTTCCATAGTATCTGGAAATACACATATATTTCACTGCAGCATTTAGCACAGCAATAGCATTCTGGAGTGAGAAAAAAAACAATTGTTCTTATGTAATACGATGTTTACCTTGACATGATCACATTTAAAAAAAACTATTCCAGTTTGGCTGTGGACAGACACTGTCTTCCATATTGAACCAGATCTGCTGGTGGAAAAGGATGCTCACACAAGCCTGCCCTCAGTTTCTTGACACTACCTTGCAGCTAGAGGCTCTTGCTCTGTATCAGGCACTCGTGTGAACACTCCCTAGCTTGCTCCAATCCAAAAAGGACCAGCTAGCTTAAAGCAATCAAGTTGCAGGTGTTTGTTCATAGAGGTCATTTTAACTAAATTGCTTAGGGAGCAATCAGACAAGCAGCTCTGCTAACAGGTAGCAAAAAATCAGACATGAGCAGGGGTGATAACCTTACCACCAGCACAGCTGCTTGAAAACAAATGTTTGTCTGTCCTGTGCAGGGGCAGATGGCAAGTTATCTTACCTGACTACAATATAAATTAGATGTGAAACTGTGAATGGGAAGAGGAGAAAAGCTTGTTGTTATAGACTAAGTAATATAAATCATCTACAAGTCTCCACTCAAGTATTTGTTTTGAGAACCTTTACAGATTTGTCTTTTTTTTTTTACAGAATACTTTTGATTAAGTAATTGATCATGATAAAATATGTTTCAGTGGTTTCAGGGAGGTACTGTTAAGCACATCGTTCCACATCTTCATGGCAAATGCCTTCCTGATAAAGAGTATTCATGATTAGATGTAGTGGAGAAACTTCCCATTGACCAAAATCCCCTTCGATGAAACCTAGCTGAAGTCAGAGGAGATAAAGCAACAAAGAATACGACATTTGCTGTGTTTTACACCAAATATAAGCAATCCCAAAGACGAAATCAGAATGTCAGTAGGTACACTTAACTAGTTCAGAGAATGATGCAGGAGAAACATAAATGTGCATGGAGAATCTAAACACTTGCTTCAACTTTTGGATCTCAGATTGTCCCTGCGGCTGCATTTCTGTCTAGGAAGCTGAACGTGCGTGGAGCTGTTGTTGGTGAGACCAGCCAATACAGCACGGCCCACATCCATGATGTTTTATGTTCTCTTATCCTCTAAAACCGCTTATTTGGAGTGGACCCTGGCTCTTGCCTGGGGACTGCTTGGGAGAGTGCTGGCTGGTCCAAGGTTGAACTGTACCAGGGACTGCTCTACCCCAGCCTGGTAGAGGTGCTGGAGTCCCAGTGTCCAGGGACAGTCTTGCACTGTTTAATAAACTGACACAGATTTAGTGTGGGTGTTTCACTGACCCAGCCAGCGTTTATGGCAGCGGTTCATTGCAGGTTATTCTACATCGCATAACACATGACGCTTGAGATCTTGTCAGTTTGTGTGATAGAATTACATAAGGAAAACTCAGAATTTATGGATGGTCATAATGTTACCTGGAAGTGAGGCAGGGCTGGTTTGCAGAGCTATAGCTACAAATGATATTTATGCATACCTTGTTATTTTCTGTATGGAATCTCAGCACTCCACAAACTCCTGAAGGGAAAGATTTTGCATCCTTACTCCTTTTCTCTAGAGAAAGGGTCAGAAAGCCCTTAGGACTTTTACAGTGATACTGACAGTACTTTGTATTGTCCTTCTGTTGTACTTTGAAGGAATTAGGAACTATAGCCCAGCATCAACTCCTTTTGAAGTCAACAGTAATGAGGTATTTTAGTTATTACTATCCCTAAGAACCTCACTGGCCCCTGCCACCTCCTGTGCCACCGCACTTCACAATAATTTTGATTTACCAGAACAGATAGGCAACTAATAAATGGCAGGGGTGAAGAAGTCTCAGAGAGTGGTAACTGCTGGCAGAGGAGCCATCCAGGGTGGTCTATAGATTGCTGTCAGGGTTTCCCTCCTGATAATCCAGAACCACTTAAGGAACTGGCATGCATCAATTCTGCCATCATTTGTCTTATTTTTTGAAGCTGTGATTTCTGTTATCTCAAACATGCTGAAGGAGATGATAGCAAATGCTTAGTTCCATTTAATCCCTCAGCTGGGAAAATCAAAAGATAAAGAAGATGTAGATCTGATGCTTAAATAGTATCAGGTACTTCAAAGACAAAACTATTTTTCTCCTCAGGTGTTCAAGAAATTTCTCCTCCAAAAAACCCCATTCTTTGTTCCTGAGTTTTAGAATATAGAAAACATGCGATACTAAGGCTTGCCCCCCTTATTCACACAATTTCCATCTTGCTAGAAATCAAAGTACCACAGAGGAGGTGGAAGTTTAAAACTATCTATTCTCCTACCATTAAAAGATGTCTTTTGTATTCAGCTTCAACAGCTTTGAATGTGAAAAACAAAAGAATCTATTTCTAAAAAATTATTCCCTATCAAATGTAATTATAAACCAATTAAACTCTCCAGAAACTTGCTTTTTACCTGTAAGAAGTAACAACCCACAAAGATCTTCCACAAAGAAAAACTTTAAAAGCCTTTATATATATTTATTTATATACATGCACGTATACTTCAAACTTTAAATGATATTGCCCAGTTAACTAATCCGCTAGAAGCATTAAGTGTAATTAGCACAGTCACAACTGTAGCAAGACAATAAAAGTGAAGCAGTTCACTGAACTGAACAACAAAACTCTAAAACATGCCTGGGGCAAAGGTAATTTACTTTGTAATAATTTAAAAATGTATGCCAAAATTACCCATCTGTATTTTTCTATCAGTGTCTCCCTCTTCCTAGGTCCATTTTGGAAACTATTTCTAAGCTAAACATGAATGTAAATTTATTTATTTTTTTATGAAAACAAACAAAATGTCAGCTCTGGTTATTTAGAAAAAAGTATTTTGGTCAGTAATACTAAAGTATTTGGTCAGTAATACTGAAGGAAATTAACACAAAACATAGCAAACACATCCTGGGTATAATCTTGATTAAGTGTCAGGTAGTTTTTCTGAACAGCTCCATGGATCAATAAGATCTAAACTAAAGAGATGAAGCCCAGGAATCATGAGCGTACACAGCACTTCGTGGTCATGTCCCCTTTTGATTCAGAAAACTTCTCCAACTGCTTATCTTCCACAGTTAAATGAAATCTCTTTTTCTGAGGGGGGTGGAGGTGTTGTCACTCAGCATACTTATTTACCTGTTTGTATCTAGCCTCTGCAAAAGAGTTTGAGTGGATTTTTTTTTTTCTGGATGTTTCCACTGTGCCGATACCAAGTAACTGCTGTTACCAGCTGTTTCCAGCCTTCAAACTACTGCTCAAAAAATGGAAAAGGAAAGCTCTTCTCATGGGGACACACAGAGTTATCCAGCTGATTTTGATGGGACTTGCATGGGCACATACTGATGGCATTTGGACGGCACCTCAGAGATCCAGATCTTCAGTTTCTGTCTGAACTTGTAGAGGGGTAAGTACCTTCCTAGCTATCGCTCTGAGAAAGTGTGACAGGTTGTAAATGAGACACTGAAAATGAGTAAAGGATTTCCATGCAGTGGTTAATGTAAATACCTCCCTGCATTTGCATAACACATCATATAGGCAATCAAATTAAAGGAGGGCTGTATTAAAGGTGCCAGATGCCCCCAGGTACCTCGTGTATTACACAGTTGTGTTACACATGCACATAAAAGGCAGTTTTGTTGTGCTTGCTCCACATGCACCATAAACCTGACTCAGCTGACACTGAATTTATGGACTTCTGCCTTAAACCAGTGCTGAATTAAAGCAAGGTACAAAGCTGTCAAATGAACAGATTCTTGTTAATGACATAAACCACCTATACCATGGCATCAAAGACACTGACCCGAGGAAAGGATCGTGCTGCAAGTCTGGACCTGACTCTAAATCCATGCTGTTGCCTGAGCATCAGGTATCCCACAAGACTGGTGGAGAAGAGGGAGGGAAAGCTCAGAACTTTGGCACACCAAGAGCTCTTTGTGTTATTCTGATCCTGACTTTAAAAAAGTGGAGAATGTTTCAGGTGTGAGGGTAAGTATGGTTCAGCAGGGTCCTCCCAAAACCGCTTTGTAGATCTGCAGCAGGAAATTTATATGTTGGTGAAGCATTTGAAGAGGTTTTATCTCAGCTTGAAGTAATACTATGAGCAATCACACAGTTAATTGTACATCAGAGTGTCTGCCAGTCATCCCTTCACACTGATATGCTGTCTGCCCTTTCCATCCAAGGAGGAGAACTGTTGAGAGAACTGTCAGTAGGACAGTTTGCATCCTCTCCTCTCTTCTCCTTCTCCTTCTTTGCTGCTCTATGATGCCAGCAGTCTGCTGCACTGCTCTATTTTCTACAGGGCTATCCGCAGCAGATGTTACAAGGATTTTGCTTTCATAGGCATTTTTCTCTAGAGGCCAAGCCACACTGATGAGGGCTCTTTGTCTAGGGAAGGAAAACCCCTCACACCAAACCCATCACCCGGTTGCTCCCAGATACGGTGTTTTATGCAATGAGAGAGCTGGTGGATTTAGATTGTGCCCATTTTTGCCCTTGTACTGTCTAGGTAGCAATGGCTGATAGTTACTGCCTCTCTGTTTGTTATTTTTGTTGTTTGCAAAAGTTGTCTTCCCCTGTACAGCTGCATGCAAACCTTATCTCCACCACAATCAACATCAAATCCAGCTGATGATCCATTTTGCCAAGTAGGTTTGAGGTTTTCAACAACTGCTGGCTTTCTCCAGGAGATAATATGGTAAAAAGACCTGGAGGATTTTTTTAACAGAATTTATTGTTTGGGAATTATTATTGTTCACATTTATCTGTTTTCTGCCTCTCTGGATTATCTGCATATATATATATGGGAATATATATATATAAAATATATAATTATATATATATGGGAATATAGTGAGAGGGGCAGTTCAAGACATAATAAAGTTTGTAGGACCATAGCTGCTTATTGCCCCTGGTTCTTCTTGAGTAATGGAAGACTGTATGGGAAGTTGTTTGTTACTAACAGATTTCTTCCTCATTCTGTGAGTTACTGCTTTTTCTTTCTCTTGGCTTGTTTTTTCTTTTTATTCCTCTATGGAATATTCTTTGCTTTTCACACTCGCCTGGGTGCATTTTTGGCAACACTCTTTCTTTTGTAAGAACCCCAACTGATCCTGCTCCTCCACACCATCCTCTCCCCTCAGAGAGACACCAGGTGAGATCACACTTTCACAGATTCATATTAGGTGCAAGCATTTTCCCAAAGATTATGCACCAGATAAATCTCTCCATTTCAGCACATGGTTTATTACCGAATATATTGTCTGCCTACACATGCAGGAACAGATAACCAGTGATTTATATTTTCATAATGACTACTGAGGTGATTCATTTACTCTGTTGTATATTGGTGTCAGGGCAAATCATTTATATAAAAGGGGAGAGAGATCAAGGAATGGATGGCCATATAAAGTGACACAAAAAGGAAAAGAGGGTAGAAAAAAGCCTGGACAGACATGAACACTTTCAGTGACCTGAGGAAAGTTGCGGCAAAAGAGTTTTGTTGTTCCTGCTGCTTTTTGTCGCCTTCTCCCTGCTCTCTTGCTGGATTTGCTGCTCTACAAAAGTATGTTGCTCATGCCCAGAAAAGCCAAACCTTCTTCCCTCGGGAGGTTAATTCGAGTGCCAGCATGGCATGGAATTTGGAGTTGTGCAATGTGCTCACTAATGCTCCTCTTTCAAACCTCACACTGCTCAGAGCAGCTCCTGACCCCTGAGCAGAAAGCTAGAGGGACTTAGGGGAGCAGCTAACTGCAGGCGTGTGGCTTGTCAAATTGGCTTAGCTCAGACCTGTGCTACAGGCCACTTCAGAATAAGGTGTTGGTAATATTTCCACGCACGTGAACAACATGCTTTAAATGTTAACTGGCCGTAAGAATTCTTCCTTGGTGTTGAAAATTTGCTATATATTTTACAAGTGCATTTTGCATGGCATCAGGTGCTTCTTACTCTTACACTAGATCGAGTGGTTGCTTTTCAGGTTGGACATACATTTAGCATTATTTTTATTATTATTATCATATATTATAATATTATTATATGTTATTATCATTATCTTTCCATTCCTGAAGAGACCCTGATAAGTTTAGCCTTTTCACTTGCCTTATTTGGGGGTAATCCTGTAGCTAGTTATTTTGAAAGACCTTTAGAAAATCTGCCCCAGAAAGGCACTATTAACGTGCTTAGGACATTACACCAAAGAGGCAGTTCACAGTCACCTCTACCACAATAATCTTAACTGAAGTTGGTAAGAACTGCTATAGCCAAATCTTTCCTAAGCGGTTTTTACAAGAGTGCCTAATTTGGTGCTGATCAGCTGTTGGATGATAATTACATATATGTGAATCTTTGTTTATTCACTTGTTCACAAGTTTATTCACACAAAGGCATGATGTCATGAATTCTTGTGCAAGGGTGTGCACAAGTGTGTGCATCAGGAATGGGAAGTCCTGCATGGGTTAGCAAGTCAGAAGATAGTGACTTACCCAAATAAAGAAAAACACATAGCAAATGCTCAAAATTAAAATCCTAGAATATTTGCTATGCACACTGAATTAATTGAAAAACTTTTGGCAATGCCCACATTTGTGAATACTAAATGTATTCACCAGTACTTTGCAAATAAAAATGGAAGCTAAGGTTATGAATAAATTGTTCAGTGTTTCTACTTTGAACTTTGGAATATTTGCTGACAGCACTGTTGAAATCAGGGAGGGAATTTATGTGGTAATACTGAATAGGTTAAAGAAGAGATAACATCAAGACACAGTATATTCTGAAAGAACCTCCTATCATTAGGAGAAATAGTGATTTTCTCCCCAAAACTTCTTTCATAACTGCCTTTCAGCAGCGCCAAGCAAATCAGGTTTTTTTGTTGGTTACGTGTGAGCTGAGACTTGCTATATCCACTGATTCAGAAATATTTAGTGGCAGAAAGCACGTCACAGCCAGACTTCAGCAATTTTTATTTCAAAGAAAAATGCAGCTTTTAGTTAATATAATATAAAGCTATTCATGAATTAATGGAAAAACTTGGTGAGTGATTTCTGGTCAAAGTGAAATATTTCACTTAAACATTTTCCTTTTCTTGGGTTTTCTCATCTAATATGGCTATTTGAAATGGATTTCACCTACAACTTGTTAAGCTTTTTTAAAAGTAAAATTAGAGAAATAAACCAGGGCGGGGAAGGGGGGAGGAGCAGGTGGAAGAAAAAATTATAAAGCATAATTCCCCCTCAGTTGCCTAGTCTCCCATCATGTTGACCAAAGCCAGTTAAATTGTTTTGTGGCTAGCAAACCATCTTACCTGTTATTCACCTATCTTTGGTTACTTCAGTCATATAGCAAGGAGGCTGCTGTTTGCCTTTCAAATTACTGGGCTTGTTTTACGCCCACTGCCAAAGTGGTGGGGGCCAGGTTTTATGTTTTGGAACTCGCCGTGCTGCACACCAGCAGACGCATTCTGGCTGGTAGGCTGGCGAACGCTTTTCAGGGGAAGTCAGGCAGGTTTTGCACCGCTACCTCATCCTGGAGGAATTTCTTGAGGAAGAGATGTGTTTCAGTCTGTCATTAAAGCTTCCCCTAATGAAGTCAGCATACTCCCTGGCTTGCATCAGAAACTCCTCGGGGCAGGGCTGATCCAGGTCCCTGCTATGAGAGAGTTCGCTCTTGCCTGCATCCAGCTCTTTTCGGGCTTTCCATTGCCGAGCTCTGGATCTTGTTGCCTACTCAGAGGACAAACTACACGTATTACAGGAGTTCAGGCAATCATGTGTTAAATGTAGGCAACCGTGTGAGCTTTTTCTGCTGCACCTGGCTAACCACTCTTACTTCCAGAGCTAAAAACTGAAAGCTCTCCTTGTCTTTATCCCATCTGATGTGCTACAGGACACAGGTAAGAGATAGGAGGGGTTCCAGCAAAACAGTACGCTATGTCTTGTTTGTCAGTGAGCTGTCAGAACTGGAAGGCAAAAGAAAGAAAATAGTATTGGGAAGAGCTAGGCAGTGACTTTCAGCCTTCCAGAAAACAAAGCAACAATTGCTCAGCCCAGATTAAACCACTGGAAACAATATGGATATTTTTAAAACATGCAGATTGTCTTCACAGATCCCAAGTACGCTTTCACTTGAGCAGTAAGAATTAAGCATAGTATTGTTTCTGTCAGAAAGTGGGTTAAATGTGGTGTAAAGGTCTTACAGACAAGGGCAAATAAAGTAAAGGGCCTCCTGAGGAACCACCTATGCATGGAACTGGAACCCCTTAAATCACCCTTTGCTCACACTTCTCACTGTGTTGTCACCTTGGGTAATGGGAGTACAGGGAGAGGAAGGCACAGCCGAATCTGATTCAGTACTGAACCTACATGTGCAAGGAGAAATGAATTGGTGGAACTGGATAATGCTGCAAGCAAATCCAAATCCCAAAGCTCGAAGTAGGACCCCTCTAATATGCTTGTTTCTTGAACATTATCTCCTTCCCCCTCCAATCAGCAGCTGACGAGGACCAATAAACGCCAGCGTAACAGCTCTTTGGAGAGATGGATTGGCATCATTTTGCCTGTGGGAACTAGATGGAATTGCAGCATATCCGGACTGTTTATTTTCCCCACTTTTAAATATTCATATGAATACTTCTGAAGTTTTCTTTTGCCCATTGCCTGGAATGAAAGATAGCAAAAGTCATTCGGTGCTAATATTTCTGCCAAGAAAAAGAAGTTTCATTTTAGCCAGGATGCTGTTGTTTATAAACTGGCTGACAGAGAAGCACAACCGCCTGTGAAATGAAGACAATGGCCATCTCCATACTAAAGGGTGTTTTCCCCTCCCTGAAATAAGCATTGTACTGCATGCAGGAAAACGGCAGCTGCAGGCAAAACACGGGAGATCTAAGTCAAACCTGTGCTATCCCCTTCACCTCCCCTGAAACAAAGGCAATACGTTGTTCATAGGGGATTTTTGATTTTGCTTCTTTGTAATGTTTTCCAAACCCAGCTTTCACTACTCTCTGCTTTGTTTCAGTGAATCCTTCTCCCTCCTGCTTCCTCTCCTTTTTCTCTCTCCAGTGCCTCCATTTTCTTCCCCTTCAAGTTCTTACAATTCACACACCTGGAGAGTTTTGCATGAGATTTCTCTGTTCCTTTATCCTCCCAATCTCTTCCCTTCTTCCACCAGACAAGCCATGATTCATATCCACACCTTTTTAGTGTTGCCTGGTTTTGCCCATTTCTCCCGCCTTTGGCCTCCTTCCAATCCATCCTCTGCACGTCTCCTCTCCGTGTCCTTCTACTACTGCATGCCACTGCATCCTCCCTTTGACTGCCACTACACACTTCATTTTGCTTCTTCTCCTCACCTCTCCTTTGTCATCCCCGTCATGTCTGAAAAGAGTACAGCCAACCAAAAAATCTGAGTGGTTTGTTTGACTTTTGGTGCTTAGAGACCTGTATTCCTTTACCTAACATTTTCTTTGCAGAAGTCCTCTCCTTCCTTCACATTCCCCATCTTGGTGCTAAGTGTTGTGGGCTGATGCTCCCCTCTCCACTCTTTTTCTTTTTTAAAAAGCACTGGCTCCTCTTCTCTCCTGTCATACTGATGTTATATATCTCCTTTGACCTATCTCCTCCATTTTAACCTTATTGCCAAAATGTAACTCCTGGCTCTGTCCCTTCCCCTTGTTTTCTTCATTCACGCTCACCTTGTGTAACTTCAGTGGAGAGCTTGAGGACTCTTCTGACCCTTTACCTGTACTCAGCTGACTTCTACTTGGAGTTTAAATCTCTTTTCAAAAAAAGGATTAATCTCTTTTCAAAGAAAGGACTTCTCCCACTGCTATCTATTTCTGATCACACCAACTGTAACTTGTCCTTTTCTCTGACCGTGAAAAATTCATGTTAGATTAATTTTGTTGCCTTAAGCTTACTGCAACTGTCATGACTTTTACAGTCATGCCTCCAACCAGCCAGCTCTCATTTGGAATTGTAAAGTCAAGTTTGCATGCCAGCCACACTGTTGTGCCAGATTTTCTTGTCCTCCTGACAACTTGCTTCTATCTTGTCCATTTTACCTAGGAGGAGTTCCCAGAAATTTCAGAGACCTTGTTGAAATTCTCCTTGTCTGTGGGTACCTGTAAGACAGAACACCATTGAGGCCGCACTGTTTATTAGTGTTTCATTACTATTTCATGTTCACCCATCTGTTTGCATCTAACCACTGCCACTCCTACTGAAGCAGTCTCTCCTTTTTTGTTCAGAGTCTGTACCATACCTACATCCGTAAGGTCTTGGTACATGACAGGTGATGCTTGATATACTGCCAGTGCAAACACTGAGGACAGTAAAATACAACTAAAAATATTGGCAGCAATTGTATGAATCTTTTCTCCTATATCACTCAGTTTTACATTTCTTAAAATGAGTTTAAGACATTTGGGAACCTTTCAGGAACAGGATCCATCATGCTGGGGTTTTTTATTTGAAGGGTGTGTTAACTTCTGCTGTACTTCTTGGTGAGACTCAAACTTCACCTGAAGCTTCTACGTCATTATTATTACTCAGCCTCCTTACTGTCCAGCTCCAACTGTTCATGAGCAGAAGTCATAAATCTTAAAGCAATAGTTATTTTAAACACATTTGAAACATCATGAATTATCAACAGGCACTTCTGCTCTCAATACTGCTAAAATCAGATTAAATTCAGGTATGACCAGTCAGAATAAAACTCATTTTAATTGGTTGATTGAATTAAAAGTAATCTGAAGAATTAAATATTAATCACCACTGTGGAGAAATTTGATAAGTTTTCTCTTTAGAGATGGGTCTGATAAAATGCATAGTTGGTCTGCTAGTTATTTGAAAACAAACACCACCACCCTTATCTCAAAAGTGAAACTCTTGATATTTTTTCAGAAGTGTTTATCTACCTCAGATTTTTATTTTCTACTAATCAGAAGTGTTCCCAGTCATCTGTAGATTGATTTAAAAATAGCTGAAAACAATTAAGAAGAAATTCTGATTTTGATCAGGTTTTGACAGAAAAATCTTAAAATCTAGTTACTTTCACCCCTCTCCTATCACTTACTTCGTATGCAGAGAGAGATCATGGCTTCCAATGTGGTATTAGCAGAAGGAATGGAAGGACACTTAAAGGAAACAACTTGTCTAAATGGCTCCATAGTAGAGAACGTAATACAAAACAACAGAAAATATGGAAATGCATCCTTGTGTCTCTCTGATGCTTCCTTTTAGCTATAAGGAACTCAGCAGGTTTGGTAGCCTTTGGAAGCCTTTTAACTGAGCCCCATCTGCCTGCCAATTGCAAATGCTACATGCCTCGCATGGAAAGCTGCTCTCAGAAGATGGCTCTTGACGCATGTGGAACAAGCACCCCTCAGATTTCACTTCTGTACAAGAGCCTCAAATGGCAAAAAAACTGCCATGGTGACAAATATTTCCTAAAGTACAACTGGTGAGCAGCACCAGGACTGTTTTTTCTGTTCTCTTCTTCACATTGCAAGGACTTAATCCTACCTTGTCTAAAGTTTCAGGGAGATTATGTAGCATAATTATTATTTAGGCAATGTTAAAGTATTTACAGAAGGAATTTAAAGGAACGTGGCAACATGCACTCCCTTTGTTAATCCATATGGTTAACTATGCTTAGGTTCCAAATCTATGTTACCGTCCAAGGAAAAGTCTACATAATCCATTTAAAATTGAATGTTGGTGGATGTTTCTTCAGTTTGCCAAGCACACTCCCATACACTGGGTAATGTCTCCCTTTCTCCTGTTCAGTGGTGTCCTTCCCTACAGCTAAGAGTGAGCTCAGAAATCTGCCTGCTCACTTTCGTGTACCACTGCCATGTTGTGTTAGACAGTCATAGCTGGATGGTGTGAAAGTTTAAAGGACACTGAGGGCTCAGACGTGGACCTCAGACAGTCAGGGCTCCCTGGCCAGACCTTCACCTCTGCAGGGGAAGAAGAGCTCATCTCACCTGACCATCACTGGGTATGACAGTTGAAGGGAGGACCTCAGACATCTCAGTGGGCTTACAAAATGAGATAGATGAGGGGACTTGGTGATCACCAGTCAGGCTGTGGGTCACATCATCAGTATCTGTAAGTAAAAGACAGAAGAAAGGCTTGGGGAGATGCCATAAAGGCTTCCAGCTGCCTCAGCTCAGTGTTCCTTTGTGCATTAGCACTGGTTTTGAATTGAGGTTTTGGGCACCAATAGCTTAGTTGGCCATTCTTTTGAAAGCGGGATGCCGTGATTTGCCAGACACCCCATGGTCATCCATGATGCTAGCTTGACCTTATAGTAAACACAAAATAATTCAGTATAGCATACTTAACAGAGGAAGTAAGGTATATTAGGGACAGCTGCAGAGAAAAAAGTGGAAAGAGAACCCTCTTTTTTTTTTTATAGATATCTATCCTTTTTCTAGCTTGAAATAGCTTGAAATCAATACCATTCAACTGAAAAGCTATCTGGTAGTTTCCACATCTGTCAGATGGGAACTGATTCTCTGACAAGGTCTGTCTGCAGAATTGCTTTTCCTGAAAAGGATACTGAGCTGGAGACAAGTGCCTTCTCCCACACTCTTTTTCTCCCTCAGCTTCCTGTCAGACTCAGGTGTCCCCTTGAGGGTTTATTACAATTCATGCACTTGATACTTAATGAAGATCTCAGGATCCCACAAAGGATCATTGATTTATAGAGATGCTCTGGAAATGCTCATGTCCCTTGGGCATAGTGATATGGAGTTACTACCTGGGCAGACAGTAAACAAACCATTTACCAAGGTGAAAGAAACACCTAGTGAAAGACCTGATACCTGACTGCAGTATAAACATATCCCTCATCCATTATGAATGAAGTTCTTCTTGCAGCCAAATAAGGAAGATTTTAGACTTTCATAGTAATTTATGCACCTTTATGAAATATACAATGAAAACCACAGACATACAGAACAGAACTAGAAATGTGGCTCCTTCCTAAGTCATGGTGGAGACTAGACATGACATTTGATTTGAAATGGCAGAATTAGGAGGATTTTAAAAATAATAGTAGTGTTTCAATTGTTTAATAGATCTTCAGAACGTGCATAATTTTTTAATGGCTAGCAGTAGTAACTGTATTGCTTAGAAGCTGCTGAGATCATGAGATCAATCAACAAAACCAGTCTGCAACCTTAGTGCTCATTGATTCAGTTGCTTTTCCACAGCAAAAACAATTATTGCTGTGTTAAAAAGATAGCTATTCATTTTTTAGTATGCGCACCATTTTTTTCTATTCACAAAATAATTGATTCGATCTAGAACTTAAACCTCCTTTCATCACTTTGGGTATCACTTTTTAAACTAATATGTGTAGCTATACTTTCTCACTACTTTTGTGCAAATGGTTAGGGATGTTATTCCTGGCATAAAGTTCTGAATGCAAAGATCACCTTGAAAGAAAGGAATGGGGAAGATTAAATGGATGTTGATGTTATATGCCTGTGGAAAAATCTGGAAAATTTAGAGTACAATGATGGTGTAATGTACTGTCAAGTGGTCAGAAAGCTCTCTTTGTGAACAACTGAGATGAAATAAGAAATTACAATACTTTCTTATATCGGTACGGCTGTTTTTTTAACTCTTGAGAGATAGGAAAGAAGTAGTAAGGAGATGAGCAGGACAACATATTCTGTATAAAGAAAAAACAAGGAACAGCATCAGCCCAAGAGAGCAGTGCCCAGGTTTCACAGTCTGAAACAAATCACTTAAACTGTCAGTTTGCTGTGTTGCTAGAAAAGACAATTCCAAGGACAAAACCCTTTTTGGCTTAAACAGTGCAACTTTCTGTTGTGCATCAGTTGCTGCTCCTTGGGTGAGTGTTCCTGACTTCTGCTGTGCCATTCAGCTCCATTCAATGTTATGAAGATCCCTATAGAGTTATTATTCCCAGGAATTATCAATGGACATAGCACAGTGCACAAGCAGACCTCCTTGAGCTAGAGTATATAAGCCTTTTTTGCATGGAGAGCAGCTGGCCACAGCAAAATGACACCTACCATCAGAGGTCACAGTGCCCACTCATGCTGTGGGACCACGTAGCATGCTAAGTGGCATCACTTTGAAGTCATCCATGTATATGGCAGTGTGCATACCAGTTTGGGAAACCCCAGTGTAAACAACTAGAAATGTCTGCTTAAAGAAAAGTCTTCCATCCTACCTGACCTGACCTGCAGAGGATATTTCTTGTACTTGATACTCGTGTTTTAGTTAGGTTTCATGTACTGCACATTCAGGGCCTAAAACCCTTAAGCTGTCTCTTGGATGAAAAATGAAAAGGTAGCCATACTCCAAAGCCCAGAGGAAAATGGGACAATACATTTTTTACATAAAAATATTTTTTTCAGAATTAAACCTGTGTAAATATATATTAAAATAAAATTACTACAGTGTTCCCCTATGACACAGAAGAGAACCCAGCCCTGTCCAGACGCAACTTACCAAAACCATAAATAAATCAATCAGTACATTGGCCTAGAAGAATTAAACTTTAAAAAAAAAAAAAAATCTGGCTAAGTCAGCCCTTTGGGATACTAGACGAGGAAAGATTTTCATGGGCTTTCTACCATGTTTTATATCTCTTCATATCACTTGTACAAATCTCTCCTGTTTGGTGCCAGAATAAACAAAACAAGAGTTACAGCAATGTTGCAAGCATGCCAGTAGGTTTCTTTCCAGCTCATCTGATACAGAGGTAATTTTTTTACTCCTTCCCAGCCAGTTTATACATAGAAGTAATTTGAGAACCTTAAGCCTTTATTTGCAACATGTGGATAACAGAATTCCAGCTACATTCCTACAGGATTGCATCATTCACTCGTCAAAGTCAATGCTAAAGTATGATAGTAAGCAAGTATTTACAGTGTAGAAATTACAGAACAAATAGGTCTGTTGAGCTTTTGAGGCCTGCTTAATATATTATGTCACAAATAAATCTGTGCAAATATCTGACTTTTCTGAACTGAACGGGGGAAGGAAGTAAAATTTAAATTTACCCAATAGTTTTCAGGTTTTCTGCTTCAGCAAAAAAGTGTTTTTTTATTCTGAGTCCAACAAGGTATTTGCTTTTGAATCACACAAATTGGTTTTGTTTCTTTGCCCTACATTTTTTCAGCCTTTTGAATGTTATTTGAAGGTAAATTTCAAAATGAAATGTCATTGCAAAATGATGGATTGATGTGTAACCAAATATTTCAACATTTTCTGTAAAAATAAAAAAATCACAGTAGTTTTAGCTGAAGCATTTGGAGGAATTTGACAACTTACATATGTATATTTTGGGTGAAGAAAGTTGCATCATCCTGTTGTCTTAATAGGTTGATGGAAGTATGTGGTAATAAAACTTGTACTCATTCCTTGTTTCATATTCTTTAAGCTGTTGAGTTGCAAAATTAGAGCTAGGTGGTTTGTGAATTAATGCCCTTCCTTACCAGAAGTCTTCCCAGTTTGCTCTTTGCCACCCCTCTTTTCTTAATATGTCTTCACCTGAACAATTACCACTTAAACATTTCAAGGGAGAAATGAGGGACCACTAGGACTATGAATAGGACTACCTCTGCTAAACAAGCAGTATGATTGCTGGAGAAAAAATAATACAGGCTCAGCTGATGACATTGTTGATACAAATATGTGTGTCCCTGCAACAACCTTCCAGCTTTTTTGGTATCATATCTATAAATCAGTCTAAGAATCAATTTGAACTTGACTGCATAGATAGACATGAAGATGGAGAGGATTGCTTGTTCTTCAGCTATTAATACCGAAGGACACAATTTCTGTAATAGCCAACTCTGTATTTTTATTTGATGTACAGTTTTTTAATACATTATATTTCCAAAAGGCTGTCTGGAAAGTGGTAAATGTGATCGTCCTGCACATGAGACTAATAAAAAGAGATTTTTCAGGCCTCTTAGTTTATTTCTATCACTCCTAAGAAAAATCTTGTCATAAGGTGGTAAGTACATCAGCAGTCAGTTCTTTTCTAAGAATGCTAATTATATTCTCACTGTATGAATTAATTATAATTCCTTTTGACTGTGGTGATATTGTTTAGAGAAATGATCTCTCAGGTCAGATGAAAAGGTTTGACTTTGTGTGACACACCGGAGTGATTTGTTCTCCATTGTGACATTAGTATTCCTTAGCGGGAACTTTGTGAAGAATTAAAACCAAATTAAACTGAGAAAGGGGCCCCTCTCCACTGACTTCTTCATTTAAAACATTATATAGAGAAGCTCCTCCATGATCTGCCATGTACAACCGAACAATGAAACAGACATTTTTTTCTTCACGGAGTACCTTCCTGGCAGCAGCGTGGCACGTGTTCCCTGAGCGTACTTTGCTGTGATACGGTTCCACTGGAGACAAATTGAGATTAGGGTGCAGGTGGGAGTTATCAGTAGAGTTGCACCTGCTTAGCCTGGTTCTGAAATTCCCTCTGATGTGTAAGAGTCTGAACTGCAGCCTTCAGATGCACAAGTATTTGTGGAGACTGTGCAGTCTGCAGGAAAAAAGCATGCGGTGCAAACCTCTACTGAGTTCTTCATTGCTGCCTTGGAGGAAAGAATTTTGGGAGCTGAGGCACAAGGTTTCAGATAATCTCCAGTTTTGCAGAGAGCAACAGAAAAGCAACAGGATCTCCTCGGTTACGCCTGCCTTGCTCCTGAGCTTCCCAGGGTGTGGTGCACTTGGAAGCTGAAGAAGCATCTTAAATCTCTTTCTTACGGGCTGGACCTGGATTTAGGCTGCTCATAAATGCTCTGTGGCTTTATGGCAGGTGACTTCAGAGCCTTGTAGGAAGGACCTGAGCTGCCTGGTGTGTGTGATGTTGGTTATGTGGCATCATGAAAAAGCAGATGGGATACACGGAGGAAACTGGGCGAGACAAAGAGCCCTAGCACCCATTCACAGCAAGTTCATCCACAAGAGCTTTTTAAGACTTTGGGGAAGCCAGAGCTACATACTCCAGCCACCAGGGAAGCCCAAAGGGATGCTCTGGCAGGACATTAATATGACAGGTTAGTGAATTTGGCCTTGAAACTGCTTTTGCTTACATGTCTTACTGCTGCTGACCTGGCAACTCACATGAAAGGGCAATAAGCAGTTCAGTCTTGGTTATTTTTTTTATTCTCCCACCGCTACTTCAGAAATTAGTAAACAGCAGCTAAACTGCCAAGAAAACATAAGATCTGTTAGTGAGACTCTGAATTAACCCAACACAGCCTATGAACTGGGTCCTTTTAGGACACAGCACTGCACTGGTCCTCATGGGACTGGCTTTGGCCACCAAGCCCCCCCCGCCCCCCCCCCCCCCCCCCCGCCCCCCCACCGCCCCTCCCCCCC